>NC_051862.1:25682458-25773944 GCF_015732765.1 Culex quinquefasciatus | reverse complement strand
TTCAGTGGTGGTGACTTTTGGTCAAAACGATATTACTGTTGTTATTGTAACGCAATAAAAACATTTCAAATTATATCGAAATAAATATTGTTGAATGCTCCTGAATTTACCAACATTTTCCCAGAAAATGGCTAGTATAATCACACCGTTCATAAATGCCAATCGTTTTAAAATCAACTCAAACTCACCCTTTAGAGGGGGTGACATTGGGTCAAACAGAAAACATTTTAATTTGTGTAGGTGCTGTAACACCATTAAAACCAATTTAATAATATATAAAAAAAAACAGAAATTCACTTAAAAGAGTGAAAAAGTATGATATCACAAAGTTTAAGGTAAATAATAACAGTATAACAATTTGTTGAAATGGTACAGAAAAAAAAATACTCACAACAAAACAAGCAACTTAGTAAACATATGTATTCAAAATTATGGAATTGCAGTGCAATTAATTGCATCCAGAATAAATATGCTTTAAGAATTAAAGCTATTTTGATTTATAAACAGCATTCATGATTTAATTTAAATGCGCTTAAAAATATTTTCTTAAAATTGAAATTAATTAAATAGAAAAGTTTTGTTTCAGGAAAAAAATATTTTCATTTTATTTTAAGGAAAATATCTAGTTATGAAAGCTCCTAGTTAATATTTATTTTATTCCAAACATTCATAAAAATCCAAACTAAAGCAACTTTTCTTTTTAATTAAGCATGATTGATTCCAATGATTCAGTGTGTCCAAAAAAGTCGAGCTGTTTAATTTTTTTCTCCATACAAGAATCAGAGACAGGGACAAACATTCAATATTACGACTTTTTGAAATGTTAGTCTTATTTTTTTTGAAAATATTAATTTCGAAAAAATTGGAAAATTTCACGAAAGTTTTATTTATAAACATTGAAAATCGCACCATTAGTTGCTGAGATATCGACATAAGAAAATTATGGGTTGTTTGGGTAGTAAACATCCATTTTTCTGTTTTAAAATCTTTGCATGGCAATAACTGAGAAACAAAGCAACAAAGAATTTTCTCAGCATATCAATTTTTTTTTTTCAAAATTAGGCAAACTTGGGAACGATTTTTTTTAAATTAATAACTGCAACTAATTTTTTAAAAAAGTTACCTAAAAATAACTATAACTTGAAAACGGTGCACTTTATGAAAATTTCACTAAGGTACTTTTAGATTGCAAATTTGATTTTACATCGAAAAATAAAATTGAAATTGTTGCGGTCAATATTTCGATTTTTTAATCAGTATTGATTCAAAATTCATAACTCAAACAACGATTTTTTGCCCGTTCTGAAAATTTCTGAAAAGTTGGAAAATTTAAAAAAAATAAAAATAGTGTTTTTTTGCAAATCATGTTTTAGTGACAAAAAGTGAAATTAAAAATCAGCAAAGTAAATTACCATTTATCATTTTTTTCAGTGTAGTCCTTATCCATAACTATAACTTTGCCGAAGACACCAAATCGACCAAAAATTTCTTCAAAAGATACAGATTTTTTAATTTCTTTTCATTGCTGCCAAATTTGTATGGAAAACTATATGGACAAACTAATTATGCAAAATGGCTTGGCACCAAAAAAGGTTTCAGACGGATTAAAAAATCAAAAATTAAATTTAAGAATAAAGACCGATTTTGTATAGAATTGCTTCGAAAATCGATTTCGTGTCTTTGGAAAAGTTGTAGACAACGCGCTAGAAATCATTATTTTAGTTATGGACATCCAAATTGTTTAAGTCTTACTTTACTTTAAATTGATTTTGCTATCGACTACGTGTTTTGATAAATTAAAAAGATTGAACTAAATTTGGAATTTATTTCACATTTTTTTCAGTTGTTTAAATAGGCAATTATCTACGATTTAAGATTTTGATCCAACTTTTGGTTGAGATATTACCTCAAAACAAATACAAAAAATAATAAATAAGATAATTTTTCAAGCGAGTTGAAAGTACTGTTCCATATTTTTTAATGAATTTTATTTATGATTTATTTATGCCGTCAAGCATTGAATTGAAATTTATTTCACAAATTGATATCGGCATTTGAAAATTAAGACTCTTTAAAACTTTTAAGTTATTATTTTAATGTGTCTATATATTTGAGTGGTTTTATCTCAAATATGAAGTTGAG
Organism: Culex quinquefasciatus; assembly: GCF_015732765.1. NCBI lineage: Eukaryota > Metazoa > Arthropoda > Insecta > Diptera > Culicidae > Culex > Culex quinquefasciatus. Next base: position 25,771,802 of record NC_051862.1, on the reverse strand, counting down.
GGTATAGTATATTTTCTCAGCTTAAAGAAAACTAATATTTTCAGGAAAGGCCCCTATTTTTTAATCTTTAAATTAATTGAGAAACAAAAACAATGTTTGCTTGAAGCCTGTTTTTTTTCTCTAAAATCTAAAATGTTTGCCCATGTTTCTCTTTGGCTCAAGAGATGGTCCCTATTAACATAAAAAACAAAAAAATACCTACAACTTTGACGATGGATAGTAATCGTGTATTTTATGAAATGTTATGTAATATAACAATCCGAATTGTGTAACCCATGAAATAAGGAATATATTTTAGACCAAAATGTTCATCAATTTTTTTGGTGAATCTTAAAGTATGTATCGTTCGTTTTTTCGTTACTGGTTTTTTTTTAATGTTAGACGTTTCACTTGCAAATGAGGTAGTGAAACTGAAATTTTGCGCGATAATCCTGAAATTGGGGTTTTAAATTTCGTACTTAAAAAATATTGCATGAGAGAGGAGATACAAGATATCTTGAGTTTGTTTTAAGTGTCAAAAGGAAATCTTCGATTAAGATTCTTCGATCACTTATAGGACCAGCTACGATAATTAGCTAAGATCTGAGATTTTGAAAAAATTTCGCATAAAATCATTTTAGACACTTCATTTATAATACATATTTAGTTTTTTGCCTTGCTACGAAAATCTTATAAAATTGTCAGCAATATTTATTTTTTGGTTGTTCCAAAATAGAACTATCGAAGACTACATCTACTTTCAATGCAAATTTGCAAGCACATTTTTAGCTACTTGATACCATCAACAAAAATGAAATTGTGTTTGCATTTTGGTACGCATTTTTAGGGTATATTAACTTTGGATACTGTCATTTTATTTTTTAACAGCTTTTAAACTTTTGCAAAACGTAGTTACATGAGTATTAAAAGTGTACATTCAATTACAGGCTCAAAGTATTGATATGAATCTGCCGAAATATATAATTCAATATTGAATTGGAAAATATTATGACATTGAAATTATAATAATTTTAAACACAATAATTAAATGGTTTTGAAGTGTAACAAAACGTATGCATAAAGTAAATTTAAAGCGCGTATTTTTTGTTTTTTTTTAAGAAAAGATTTTTTTAAAGGCCACGTGGTCAGCCGTCAACCCCCTCCCCCATGGCTTTTTCATGGTTTTTCGGTCGGATTTGACCCCTCCCCCTAAGGAAACCACGTGGTTTATGCACGACCCCTTAAGGCTATAATCCTGCTCTAAAATGAACTTTGTATAAACATCGTAGACCCACCTTCATATACATATCGACTCAGAATCGAAAACTGAACAAATGTCTGTGTGTATGTGTGTGTGTATGTGTGTGTGTATGCATGTATGTGACCAACAAACTAGCTCATGTTTCTCGGCACTGGCTTAACCGATTTGACCTGAACTTGTTGCATTCGACTTGGTTTAAGGTCCCATAGATCGAGTTTTATACAGATTGAAGTTTCAATAAGTAGTTCAAAAGTTATGTATAAAATGTGTTTTCATATATATCCGGATCACACTAAATGTATGTAAACTATGTCCGGATCCACCATCCGACCCATTGTTGGTTAGGTTATCAAAAGACCTTTCCAACAAGTCCAAAACATTGAAGATCTGGCAACCCTGTCTCGAGATATGGCCACTTAAGTAATATTTATGTACTTTTGTGAAGCCGGATCTCACTTAAATGTATGTAAACTATGTCCGGATCCACCATCCGACCCATTGTTGGTTAGGTTATCAAAAGACCTTTCCAACGAGTCCGAAACATTGAAGATCTGGCAACCCTGTCTCGAGATATGGCCACTTAAGTGATATTTATGTACTTTTGTGAAGCCGGATCTCACTTAAATGTATGTAAACTATGTCCGGATCCACCATCCGACCCATTGTTGGTTAGGTTATCAAAAGACCTATCCAACGAGTCCAAAACATTGAAGATCTGGCAACCCTGTCTCAAGATATGGCCAATGAAGTGATATTTATGTTCTTTTTTAATCCAGATCTAAAAATAGATGAAATTTGTGTACAGCCATTGATGGTAATGAGTGAGGAAGGCTTCAACCACATAGGTGGATTAAGTTAGTTTTTTTGAAAATATTTAAATTTTTCAAATTTGAGTATTTTCAAAAATGGGACCATCCATAAACCACGTGGACACTTTTTTTTGGTAATCGCGACCCCCCCCCCCCCTCGGGTACAATTTCTATACAAATAAAATCATTTAGATCATATGGAGCGTGGACAATCGCCAACCCACACCTTCACGTGGTTTATGGATGGTCTATGGCTTATGGAAGGTCCCAAAAATACGGTATTTTGTGAAATTTTTGAATTAAAAGAACTCTAATAAAAGCATACAAAATTTCGCTTCGTTCGATACCCAATAAACCCAATAAATTATGAAAATTTGAGTACTTTCGAAAAAATACGGTATTTTGTGAACAATTTTGAAAAATACTACATTTTTTTTTAATATATTCTTACAAAGCATTGAAAATTTAACATCTGGAGTTTTTTTTAAAATGGTCCAATAAACCATTTTAATTTTGCTTTTGGGTGTTTTTAAATACCCTGACTCAAGGTGGTTTCAAAAACACCCAAAAAGCAAAAACTGAAATTTGGTTTATTGACCTTTTCAAAAAAAACTCCAGACATTATATACCTATTATATGGTTGGATTACCGGGACCCGTGGAGTAGAGTCAGCGTGGTTGCCTCTCACCCAGTCGGCCTGGGTTCGATCCCAGACGGTCCCGGTGGCATTTTACGAGACGAGATTTGTTTGACCACGCCTTCCGTCGGACGGGGAAGTAAATGTTGGCCCCGGTCTGACCTTAAAAGGTTAGGTCGATAGCTCAGTCTAGGTGTAGGTGTTGTCTCCCTGGGTCCTGTCTCGGTGGAGTCGCTGGTAGGCAGTTGGACTAACAATCCAAAGCTCGTCAGTTCTGAATCCGGGGTGGATGAAACTGAGGTGTAAAAGAGTTTTGCAATTGCCTCAACAATCAAGCCTTCGGACACTTAGTTTCGAGTAATAATCTCGTAATCGAGAACGCCAAGGCAATGCTGTAGAGCGCATAATTTGATTTTTAATCATAAAAGATTTAAAAATGAGTTAGCATCCATTGTCGGCAATAAGATAAGATAAGATTTTTGTCGACTCTCACATTTTTTTAAACTAGTGATCGCAAATGTACTCTACATTTTTTCATAGAAATGTTGAATTTAATGCATGCTAATTCAACTTTTTTTATATATAGCTAAACAATTCTATCTGTCAAAATGTTAATCAGCCCTTTTTCGTGTTGGTCCAGGAAGATGTCTTCTTTAAATAATACAACAAAAAAACATATAAAAATAACTGGCATCCCTTTCCCATCGTCCAACAAAGTGTACCATTTGTAGCTAGATTAGCTCTCCCTGCTTCCTCCAACTTAATAACCTTTCAAAGCTGGGCGACAAATTACGGGGTTCACCGCCACCGGCCAGTCTCGTTTCGCGTTCAAACGTGTGTGTTTTGGTATACGAGGGAATGTTGTTGGGAGCTGATAATAGAATAAATAAACATCAAAAGATGCCTTTCTTGTTGTTTTGTTGTTGTTTTTTCGCTCTCTCTCTCTACTAGTGATAGTGTGTACTAGTACCAAACAAACACGCACAGGCTTAGTGGTCTGACTTAACTACTACCATCGACCAGTTTGAGCTTGTGTGTGTGTTTGATAATTTTCGACGCAACTCTCACGGGTTTACCTCGCATGTGGTGGAGAACGAAGGAATGTCTCTCGCTGGCTGCGAAAATTTTGCAGAGTTTTTCAACACCCACACCTTGGGCTGTGGTTTGTATTTTCCGAGTCTTGGTTTGTGGGTGGCAAGCAGCAGGGCAGAAGAAGATGAGCGAGAAAAAAGGGAGAAATGATCGCGGCTTCTCACCAAGAATTGATTTAAAGGGTTACATACGAGGGTTACATTTTCTCTGATTTTATTTGAGAAAAAAATACTTTCTTTTTAGAAACAGTGTTTTTTCCAATAGAAAATTTAATTATATTGAAGGACTTTGAAGGACTTCAATCAAAAGCTTGCAAAGAATAATTCAATACAGAAGTTCAATGAAAAACGTTAAAAGGTGGGTTCCTTAGGAGAAGAGTTCCAAATTTAAAATTATAAATAAATAAGTTACACTATGGTTAGCTAGAGAAAGCGATTTTTTGGATTGGAACAGGTCCGGGAAAAGGAGAAGGTCACAAGAACGCTGGTAAACACATCTGGCCGGGGTGGGTTTCGGCTGTTTTGTGCCAGTATTTTTTTTTTCTTTCCAATTCAGCTCGACCAAATGTGTTTATCTTATCGCGCGCCCACCGTGTTTTTTTTGTTGTTGTTGTTGCTCTTGTCGCAGATGCTCGTTTGGGGTGTCCGCGTCCATTCCGCTGATGCTAGATAAATTGCCATTTACTTGCAAAATGGGAGGGAAAGGTTAATTCATTTTGAGTTGGGGACATTTATTACTTCACTCAATTGAAAAAAATGTTATTTGTGGCAATCGCTATCTTTTTATGGCCCCAGGATGTTGTTGAATGTAATTTAATTTCCGTTGACTTTAAAAAGGGGTTTCCAATCACGTGATCTACAAAAGATAACTAGGGAACACCTTACATCCGTTTAGATAAGAGCTCTGGTACCTTAGGTAGACGAGTGTCAAAAAAGATATGATACTATGTTTAGGATTGCATTTCTTTGATAAGAAGTATTGGCCTTTCTTCAAGGATTTGTATATATATTTTGTATTTCTTCTTTTACTTCCTTTTAAAGATTAAAAAAATGAATTGAGTCATCAATATAAAACAAATTAGTTAAGTCGACTAAGTAACGAATTCCAATACAACTTTATTTCCCAACAAAAAAAAAACGAAATCAATCCATTTCACCCCTTCACACAGTGACAGTAGTGGGACGGAATGAATCAATCAAGTGCAACCTGTCGGCCACGGTTGCATAGCGCAATAAATCAGGAGGCAGAATTTCTCCACATCAAGAAAACCCTGCCGCATTTACCTGGGGCCGCCGCCGACCAACTGGCTGGTGATTCCGCCGCGGTTGCATAATGGTTGAACTCACGCGAGCACACCCTGGTCCACCACTCTTGGAAAGATGAATCAGCTGCAAAGGATTTTCCTTTTTTCAAATTTTCCTCCTTTTCCACCTTCACCCTGAGCAGGAGCAATGGTCAGGGAAAGGGCGAAATGCCAACAAACACGTCACCTGACCCGGCACTTTTGCCACGATTCCAGCGCGTTGACAACTGTTACAGCTCATATAAGCCAATAATGGGAAAATAGGAAAAGGGATAGTAGAAAAAAAAGTCAGCAGTTCCGATGAAAACGGGAAGTAAACAACGCCACTCATGTGATGGGAATTTCACGCGACAAATGTGAAACATGGATGACGAAAAAATTGAGGTAATTTTCTTTCAAATTTTCTAAGAAAACATAAATAATTGACATTTTTTTACAAATTTCAAGAAGATTTCACTGCATTTTCACTGACATCAAGAAGGTCAACTGGATAATGGATGTGTTTACAAAACAGACAAGTTGTTTGAGCCTTCAAGCTCGCTTTATAAATAATATTAGATAAAAATATTGACGGAATGACGTCGGTCACGTTATTACGACAGCACTTTGTGGGGACTGAACCTTGAAGGCAGATAAGAATCGTTGTCGAGTTTATCCCAGTTTATCGATCATGATTATGTTAACTTTTACTGCTAATTTGTTTAAATTTTTGTTAAATTCATTTCGAAGTTTTCAAATTTCACTACAACTCTGAGTATTAAACAGTCAATATGTTTCGTAAACTAATCAAAAAAAAATCAAAAAAAACTAACTTAATCCACCTATGTGGTTGAAGCCTTCCGCACCCATTACCAACAATGAGCGATATGATGGGGTTGGACATAAATTTCATCTATTTTTAGATCCGGAATAAAAAAGTGCATCAATATCACTTAAGTGGACATATCTCGAGACAGGGTTGCCAGATCTTCAATGTTTTGGACTCGCTGGAAAGGTTTTTTGATAACCTAACCAACGATGGGTCGGATGGTGGATCCGGACATAGTTTACAAACATTTAAGTGAGATTCGGCTTCCAAGTACAGTTGTTGTTCGGTAACTGGGCGTTGTTTAACTGGGCGCTCGATAACTGGGCCGTAACCCAGTCTCGTGGCGCAGGGGTAGCGGCTTCGGCTGCCGATCCCGATGATGCTATGAGACGCGGGTTCGATTCCCGCCTTATCCACTGAGCTTCTATCGGATGGTGAAGTAAAACGTCGGTCCCGGTTTCTCCTGTCTCGTCAGAGGCGCTGGAGCAGAAATCCCACGTTAGAGGAAGGCCATGCCCCGGGGCGTAGTGCCAATAGTTTCGTTTTAACCCAGTTAAATAGCAGACAAACGTCAAAAAATCTAAACAAACCGAAATCACCGAGGGGCAGTGATGTCAACCATCGCGGCGCTCATGTTTGGTTCGCGGCACATTTTTTGTTTGTAGTGCTTTTCAGTTACGGAATTTGACAAAGTTGTGTATGAAGGACTTGTAGAACACCCCAAATCGTACAACTTTGCTCAACATAGTGTTCATTTTTGATGAATACAAAAAAAGTTACAACCAAAAATGCGTTAGGCGAACGAAAGCATCGCGAACCATTGGTCCTGCGGTCCGAAATCTTCTTGTAACTTTTTGCGTATGAATTTTACAGCTATACAATGTTCTGAAGAAATGTTGCTGTTGGTGAGTTCTACAAGTGCTTCAAACACCATTTTGTTGAATTCCGTAACTGAAAAACACTACAAACGAAAAATGTGCCGCGAACCAAATGAGCGCCGCGATGGTTGACATCACTGCCGAGGGGTTATCGAATGCAAAATCATGTTCAACGAATAAAAACATTTTTTAAAACTTTTATGTAATTTCAAGTTACAATCAAGAAATATGATAAGTAATCATTGTAAATAAATTGTAGTAACTTTTATTTTTATATTTCATCAAAAAATATTATGCATCGGTAGTCCCCTCGATATTTTTCGTTCAGCCCAGTTAGCGAGCAGCATTCGGTTACTGGGCTACGTTCTCAGCCCAGTTACCGAGAACAACTACACAGCTAAAAGTAGTAATCCAGCTGCGTGTAAAAGGCCTGGGTGTAAAATAAATATTGCATTATTTTATGGAATTTTATGTAATTTTACACCCTGAAATATGTAGCCCGTCACTATGGGAAACCTACTTGACCGAAATGTCAAGCTCATATATGTGTTTATCCTTACAACTTTTCATTGGTCTGATGGCCGAGTGGGCTAAGGCGCCAGTCCTTACAGTTGGTGCTGGGTTTGAATCCCGTCGGTTGCAACATTTTTTTTGTGTTTGCGAAAATTGTACATGCATGTGTAATATTAAGTGTTTATTTTGACGAAGGTGATGTGCATGTTTTTGCATGCGATTTTACCATCGGATTTTTGCTGTGTACTGTAGTACATAAATATCACTTAAGTGGACATATCTCGAGACAGGGTTGCCAGATCTTCAATGTTTTGGACTCGTAGAAAAGTTTTTTTAACCTAATCAACGATGGTGGATCCGGACATAGTTAATTTGCATATAAGTGAGATCCAGATATATGAAAACACATTTATATATATAACTTTTGAACTACTTATCGAAACTTCAAACAATTCAATAGCGATGTATGGGACCCTAAACCAAGTCGAATGCAACCGGTTTGATCAAAATCGGTCCAGTCAGTGCTGAGAAAACTTGGCAAGAATTTTGGGCAAATACACACACAAAATATTTGTAAAAATATCATATTTCAACAATTTTTTTATTTGTAGCGTTTTTTTTAGTCTAGGCATAATAGTTTTTACCTTAATAAAAATTCAAAAAAAAAAAGAATCTAAGCTATTTCACAGTTGAGCAATTCTCTGAGATTTCGGTCATTCGATTTTTTTTGTATTTTTTAATCCGGCTGAAACTTTTTTGGTGCCTTCGGTATGCCCAAAGAAGCCATTTTGCATCATTAGTTTGTCCATATAATTTTCCATACAAATTTCGCAGCTGTCCATACAAAAATGCTATGTGAAAATTCAAAAATCTGTATCTTTTGAAGGAATTTTTTGATCGATTTGGTGTCTTCGGCAAAGTTGAAGTTATGGATATGGACTACACTGAAAAAATATGATACACGGTAAAAAGAAATTTGGTGATTTTTAATTTAACTTTTGTCACTAAAACTTGATTTGCAAAAAACACTATTTTTATTTTTTTATTTTATATGTTTTAGAGGACATAAAATGCCAACTTTTCAGAAATTTCCAGAATGGGCAAAAAATCTTTGACCGAATTATGATTTTTTCAATCAATACAGATTTTTTCAAAAAATCGAATATTGGTCGCAAAAATGTTTCAACTTCATTTTTCGATTTAAAATCGAATTTGCAATCAAAAAGTACTTTAGTGATTTTTTGATAAAGTGCACCGTTTTCAAGTTATAACTCTTTTCAGGTAACTTTTTTAAAAATAGTCGCAGCTTTTCATTTTTAAATTAGTGCCCATGTCTTTCAAATTTTCAAATCGAAAAAGAAATTAAAAATTTTTGCGATAAATTTTCGACTTTTGAAAAAATCTGTATTGATTGAAAAAAATCATAACTCGGTCAAAGATTTTTTGCCCATTCTGGAAATTTCTGAAAAGTTGGCATTTTATGTCCTCTAAAACATATAAAAAAATAAAAATAGTGTTTTTTTGCAAATCAAGTTTTAGTGACGAAAAGTTAAATTAAAAATCACCAAATTTTTTTTTACCGTGTATATTTTTCAGTGTAGTCCATATCCATACCTACAACTTTGCCGAAGACACCAAATCGATCAAAAAATTCCTTCAAAAGGTACAGATTTTTGAATTTTCACATATCATTTTTGTATGGACAGCTGCCAAATTTGTATGGAAAATTATATAGACAAACTAATGATGCAAAATGGCTTCTTTGGGCATACCGAAAGCACCAAAAAAGTTTCAGCCGGATTAAAAAATACAAAAATTAAAATTAAAGAAAAAAAACCGATTCCGTAGAGAACTGCTCAGTTCCTAAAGAAATTAAAGATTAAGTTATGTACCAAATAATTGTATTTTGAGAATGCATAATGTGTTTTGAGAACATAAATGAGTAATTCTCCGCCAACTCACGCGTAAAACTTTGTCCTAAGGGTGATCACGAATCCGAAGTCCGTTTTTTGATAACTCGTGACAGAGGGACCCCTTCCATTTTTGAACATGCGTAAAAAGAGATGTTTTTCAATAATTTGCAGCCTAAATCGGTGATGAGATAGAAATTTGGTGTCAAAAAAACTTTTACGTACTCAAAATTCCGGAAGAACGTATTTGTCATCGAAAAAAAAAAACAATTAAAAAAGTTTTAAAAACTCTGCCTGTTCTGTTACTCAATTGTAGTTCATTTTGGAACATGTCATTTTAAGGGAATTTTTTTTTTTGAATTTTTTTTTTGAATTAAATATACTTTATTGAATCTTTCTTATAATAATTACATTTGGTTTACATAATAAGTGGTCAGCTGTGGCTCTTCAGCTTTAGTTTGCTTTTCGTGATTTAAACACTGTTCATTTTCTTAACTTTAAAAGTATATGATTTATCATTTTTGTAACACTAGGTACAATGAGGAAAAAAAAAATTTAAGAAAACATAACCTAACCTAAAACTAACTTAATCTTACCATAAACTAAACCAATCCTTGAATCAAGGGGTATTCAGATATAGCACATTTTTCCCTGAATTTCAAACATTTTTCTTGAATCTTCTGATCCAACATTTTTACTTCTGCTAATTCATGAACCTCACTTGATCTTGTCCAGCCAGGAACATTCAAAACCATTTTGAGTACCTTGTTTTGGACACGCTGGAGCTTCAATTTATGAGTTCTAGCGCAACACTCCCAAACAGGTACTGCATACTCAATAACGGGGTAAATTATTTGTTTGTAAACTGCTAGCTTATTTTTCAAAGATAGCTTTGATTTTCTGTTAATTAAAGGATACAAACACCTGATGAGAATGCTGCACTTGTTCAATATTTTATCTACATGCTGCCGAAACAATAGTTTCGAGTCAAGTATGAGACCTAAATAGACAACTTCCTTTGACCAGGGTATTGAAACATCATTCATTTTAATCAAAACATCATCCTTTGGGACAAATCTGGCCGATTTGGAAAGTGGAAAAATGATGGTTTGAGTTTTGGCTGCATTTATGCGAATTTTCCAGTCGCCAAAGTATTCGGAAAGAACGTCAAGACCCTTCTGAAGACGGCCAACTAAATATCTGGTTATTTTACCCTTATAAATAACGGCAGTGTCATCAGCAAAAAGTGACAACACACCATTACCAGGAAGAGTAGGCAAATCAGATGTAAAAATATTGTACAGAAGTGGGCCAAGAATACTTCCTTGGGGAACCCCAGCATCAATGTTGAATAATCCAGAAGCAATCCCATTCAGAAAAACCCTGAACGATCTCTCCGAAAGATAGTGCTGGATAATTTTGATAAGATACATTGGAAAACCGTATAAATACAGTTTATGTATCAAACCATCATGCCAAACATTGTCAAAAGCCTTCTCAACATCCAACAAAGCCATAGCAGTTGATTTAGACTCAAGCTTGTTCTGCTTGATGATTTTAGTTACTCTCGTAAGCTGATGAGCAGTATTATGTCCCTTTCGGAAGCCAAACTGCTCATTCAAAATTATATTATTATCGTTGGTAAAATCCAAAAGCCTTGAATAGATGACCTTCTCAAAGAGTTTGGACAGACTACTCAAAAGACTAATGGGACGATAACTTGTTGGCGATGTTGGATCTTTTGAGGCTTCAAAATTGGTATGACTTTGCCCAGTTTCCAATTGGTGGGGAAGTAACCAAGTTGCAAACATTTATTGAAAATATTGGCTAGATGTTGAAAGAACTGATCACTCTGTTTTTTCAACACTAGATTAAAATGTTATCAAAGCCTGGAGCTTTCATATTTTTCATTTGTTTAACTGCAACTTTGACTTCCTCACCAGAAACATGGGAATCTGCAGGAAATTCAAAGGTAGAGTCATTGATTGTTGAAATACTATTGGCAACTGATGTTTCTTTACGGCTGGTCATGGAAGCGCCAAGATTATGTGAACTAACAAAATGAAGCCCAAGTGCATTTGCCTTTTCCTCGGATGTAATCAAAGGAGAATCCTCAACAATAAGAGGAGGAATAGGCTTTGGTTTGTTTTTAAGAACTTTTGAAAGTTTCCAAAATGGTTTTGAATAATTCCCAAGCTGGCTTACATGTTTTGAAAATTCTTGATTTCTGATATTGTCAAGTCGGTCTTGTATGATTTTGTTCAAATTGTTAACTGAAATCTTTTGTCATAGTCCCCAGTCCGTTGATATTGTCTCCTATAAACATTCCTAAGTCTAATCAAGTGTTTAGTATCTACGTCAATATCAGTTACCTTAAAATTAACAGGAACCTCCCGAACGTTGGCAGCCTCTGCTTGGTTGATAGCCTGCTGGATCACCTCCAGCGAACGATCAATATCAGCAGAAGTTTCCGGGTGTTGATCATAGTCGATGTTGCTGTCGACCACTTGCTGAAACTGCTGCCAGTCAACGTTGTGGTAATCTTTCCGGGTTGGTTGCCGCTGCGGAGTAACGGAAGCTCCAACCTCCACAACCACCGGATAGTGATCAGAACTCAACTCTTCAAACACCTCAGGATGAGCCACGTTCTCAGCCATATTGGTAATGAAGAAGTCGATGATTGAGTGATTCCCAGACCGAGCCACCCTCGTTGGACGATCCGGACTCACAACGTTGTAGTATCCGTTTTGCAGATCGTTGTGCAGAATCACTCCGTTCCGATTCCTCCTGCTGTTGCCCCAAACTTCATGCTTCGCGTTGAGGTCACCAGCGATGATGTACTTTGCGCTCCGCCGTGTCAGCTTCTGGATATCGCTCTTCAGTTTTGCTGCTGAACCATCTCTGGAATTCACCTGACGTGGGCAGTATGCAGCAATGAAGAGTACTGGGCCAACCGAAGTGGGAATTTCCACTCCAACGGCCTCGATGATGTCCAGCTTAAAGTGTGGCAGCCGGCGTGGCTTGAGATCACGATGAACAGCGACAAGCACACCTCCTCCTCCAGAGGTGGTCCTGTCGAGCTGCGTCGCGATCTTGTAGTTTTGCAGATAAACTTTTTCACCGGGCTTCAGATGAGTTTCCGTGATGGCAGCTACGTCGATCTCCTTCTCGCGAAGAAAATCCACCAGCTCTAAGTTCTTCCTCCTAATGGAGCAAGCGTTCCAATTCAGCAGCTTGAGGGACCTACGATCCATACTGGATGACGAACGAGGTCAGCACTTCAATCTGCTGGGTCTTGGTTTTGCATCCACGCAGTGCAGCGGACATCTGTTTGAAAATATTGAGGAGTTCGGTTGAGGTGTAAAGATCATTACCATTTTCCTCAACTGCTGGTTCTTGGGTTGGTCTTGGCTCCTGGCTGAAGCCCGGTGGTGGCGGTCTCGGCTCCTGGCTGGAACCCGGCCGTGGATGATTCATCTCAGCTCTCTTCCTGGGATCCAACGGCAACGGTGCCAAGTTCGGGACCTGGCGTCGCGGTTGAAGAGGTGGAAAATTTTGCTCCACCAGGGCTGGAGGAGTTCTACGACGCTGAGGCTGATTCTTCGTCGATGCTTGCTGCCGAATTTTCACGAACTCAGCTCTCTTGGGGCACTTTCGGTCGGTTGACGAGTGCTCACCGTTGCAGTTGAGGCACTTCACCAGCGAATCTTGGATGCACTGGGATGTGATGTGCGCATCGGTACCACATTTGGCGCAACGACGCTTCAGGTGGCAGTTCTTACCTCCGTGCCCGAAACCCAGGCAGTTGAAGCATTGTGTGACGTCACGATGCACTGGTCGGTATCGCTCCCACGACACGATAATGTTGAAAACCGCTCGAATTGCCTTCAGCTCAGGAAGCGTCGTCGATCCCTTAGCCAAATGCAGCAGGTAGAGCTGGTCACGGTACTTGATGTCTTTGTTGCGTCGGCTCATTTTGTGCACGGCCAACACATCCAGTTTCAAAACTTTTAGCTCGGCAGCTAATTCCTCCACTGGCATGTCGTACAGACCTCTGACGACGATTTTGTACGGCTTATCCATGACGACATCATGGGTAAAGTACTCCGCCTCGTTTTCGGTCAAGTAATCCTTGACCAGTTGATAGTGCTGCCTGGATTGCACCAGCACCTTAAATCCGTCCTGACACAGACGAATGTTGCCTTGGACTTTCCCAGACTTGATGAGTTCAACCAGCCCCGCACGAAAGTCGATCGTTGCTGCTGATTGCCTCACATAAAAAGGAGGCAGTTTCTCCTTTCGCTGTTTCACTTCATTCTCCTTTGCTTCCGCTACCTGGTCCTCGTCAGGCAGTCCAGCGAACTTGTTGTTCTTCAAAAGCTGCTCCTCGTGCGATGAAGAGTTCTCCTCCTCCTCATCCATCGGTACAGTACCGTCGCTCTTTTTCGTCTTTTTGCTGTTCGATGTCACTTCCAAAAGCACCTTCCTTTTGGAAATTCCCGGTTTTTGGCCATCAGTTGAGGCCTCAACCTTCCTTTGGAAATTCCCACTTTTTTGCCTGCTTGAGCCGCAGGTAGGGCAATATTGCCGGCGTTTTGCGCCGGGACGCGACGAGTCATGTTGATTCAGACAACCTTCACCAACGAATGCTCGGATAACAATGAGTCATTTTAAGGGAAATTTAATCTACTTTTCGAATCTATTACCCAGAAGGGTATTTTTTTTTCATTTAGAACAAAATTATGCATTTTAAAATTTCGTGTTTTTTTAACTTTGCAGGGTTATTTTTAGGGTGTAACAATGTTCTACAAAGTTATAGAGCAGACAATTACAAATGTTTTGATAAGTAAACATTAGGGGTTATCGCGATTTTATGAAAAAAAAGTTTTGACAAAAAACGGACCTCGAATTCGTCAAACGTCCAAACGTTACCCTTGGGCTAAAGTTCCATGAAAATCGAAGAGGGGTTGGGGCAACTTTTCCCGATTTCATGTGAGTTGGTAGGTAATTTGTAGATAAAAATAAACTCTAGAATAGGTTACATCGAGATTTCGATCTCTTTTTTGAGGTTTCAGCTGATGTATCAAACTTTTTAACTTCAAAACGAAATAAGAAATATTTGAGAACGTGTTTTTCAAACTCAGAAATTGCCACCAGAATAATAAAAAATTCTTTTGTTTTTCATAATGATTACAAGTAGTTCATTTGAAACCTTCGGATATTTGAGTTCCATGTTTCAACCTTGATATGCTTTAAATGCGAATTCTAGACAGCTTGAAGTTTATAAAATACCCATCACACAGTTTGGATGCTTTGCATTGCACAGTCTCAATATTCCGTTATTTCAAATCCAATTTTGTTTACAAATGTTTCACTGAAATTATCAATCGCGCGACTCAAAGTCCCCCCTATTCAGGACAGCTTTCGGATGCGCTTTTCCGATGCTCAAATTGTCAAACAACAAACTGCACCACCAACAAGAGCGCACACACACACACCCACAAATACCTGCAAAAACTTATTCAAATCGCCAAAAGAAACTCATGAATGAAGAGAGCTTACCGCCGACTTGGCCCATCCTTCCCTTCGGCCCCAAAATCCTTCTCCACCCACTCACTGCCGAAAATTGGTGTTTTCTATTCATGTTTGTGTGTGTCCGTGTGTGATTATCTTTACATTTGTGTCCAATTATACCGAAAATACACACACGCAGAATAGAGTTTGTTTATACATTTCTGGCAACTCGCGACGAGATAAAAATAAGGCAAAAGAGGCCACAAAAAGGAACGCAAAAACAAACGGTAATTTTAAAGATGAGGAAGGGGGTCAGTTGCGACAATTTCAACCCTTTCCCCCTCCCTCTCCTCGCCGAAAAAATAAGGGGTTTAACAACCCTATTGGGAAGACTGCTTCAATTGGACAACAACCCTTCCCCTTTCTCATTCGTCTCTGTTTGATGACGTAAATCGAATTTAATTGAGTTTTCAATAAATGAGGCTTGGGATTAAAAATATTTCTCGCTTTGCGCCTGTCTTCTTTATTTAGAAATTCCACAAATTCGCGGCAAAAACATTTGAGGGGAGGGGGAAAGGCGTGTGGAAACGAAGAGGGTGGAGTCTACGGTGGGGAAGGGGGATTTTTTTTGGGTGGGTGGATTGCTGCTGCTTTTCCTTTTGGGAGGGATTTAGGAGGTAGAGGAGAGGTGTTGTCATCGCCTAGTGGATTGGGGAGAAGGAGCGCGAAGAAGGGGGGTTGTTTATTTTTAGGAGAGAAACCAGAATTGTGTGAAATGCGACTTTTCGTGAGAAATGAATAAAATAAAAACAAGCCGGCTTTTGATACAGTTGTATTTGGAAGGTAAAGGAAAGGCTGTGCACGACGAAATTCAAACTTATAACGACAATAATAATTGGCATTTCTCGTTTATCAAATGGTAATGTTTGTCTTTTATCTCACATTTGCTATAAAAAAAACGAGGACTCTTTTTGAGTTTACAGTATTCAACCTCATTCGAATCCAATTAAATATGTGCTTTCTAATTTGTTTTTCCAACAGTTCGGTAAAATTGTGCAACACGATTTATTTTTAGTTCTGAAGAAAATCATGAAATTTTACGATTGGATGACAAAAGATTAGAAAAACTTTGTCAAATGTATAGAAGGTCGAAAGGACAAAGGTTTAAGGTGTAAAAAATAGTAAATTACGAAAGATAAATTCATGTGAGGCTCAAAAAAATTAATTTATGAATTTTTTTATATTTTAAAAGTATTTTTCAAATTAAGTAGACCTTTAAATAAATAATAAATAAATGCTTTTTTGCTGTTTTTTTTGTATAAATGGATCTTGAAACAAAATTTGTAGAGTTTTTTGTAAAGGTCCTATATGGTCCTATTTTGTTTCACATGGTTATAGAAACTTTTCATAAAAATCTCTAGATCTGCTTTTTCTGCACTGTTTTAAATAAACAATTCTTTTAAAATAGTTCTTTTAAAATCGTAAATGCTTTTCAAAAAGAAAATAAGTTTTTTTAAATTTATTTTTGATACATTTTAATGATTATAAGTCGAAAAACGTGATTTTTGCACTCTTTCGAATAAGCCAGACCAGATGCTTTAATTTTTTGAAATATTTTACAAATTTAATTTTTTGCTTTTTTAAAAATTGGCTGTTTTAAAAAAAGCGGTTAGGTATTCTTCGTTAGAGTTTGATTTGACCAAGAAAGTTGTTGTATTCTTGTTCCATAATTTTCGAACTTACTGACCCAATTCTGCAGCAATTTTATTGTAACATGAAGGAAATTTAAGTGCAAACATTTTGGGATTCAAATCATTATCAACCTAATATGTCTAAAGTGCTCAAAAACCCATAAAATGGAAAGATTTCCTTTATTATACACATGCATTTAGAATTAAGAAAAAAATGTTGTTTTCTTACAAAAGAAAGGTAAAGATTTTACTTTATTGCTGGCCATCACTTCAATCTTCGTAAATATGATATTTCATCATGAAAACTTTATCGGAAAAATCATATAAAACCAAATTTTTACGTTTTTTTGTTGCCTGAAAAGTGGTTTAAACATCAACATTTTGAAAAACCTATAGTGGGAATAGATTCCCCAGACTATTTTACATAAAAGTCTCTATATTGACTATTATCCTATGTCCAGTCTTTATGAAGATACAGAGGTTTTGAAAACAAAAATGATGAAAAACTAGGTTTTTCGGTGGTATTTGTCAATTTTTAATGACAGACTTGATTTGTCAAATATTTTTATCGGAAAGCTCGTTCAATTTCCCATTACTTTGTCTTTGACAGCATTTCAATTGAATGTAAGGGCTCACAGATATAAGTTTAATTACATTGATAATAACTGAAAATAGATTTTTTTTTTCAGTGTGGTAGAAATCTGGATAGTAAATAAGCTTACGTAAATATCAAAAGGAGTCAAATCAAAAAGCTGTCAAAGACAAAATTATTTGAAATTGGACGAGCTTTCTTTTAAAAATATATACGAGACTGAAAAATCAAGTCTGTCATATAGAAATTGCCAAAAACCACCAAAAAACCTATTTTTTCAACATTTTTATTTTCGAAACCACTGTATCTTCACAAGGATTGGATTTACGACAATGGTCAATATGGAAACTTTATGTAAAATTGTCTAAGGAATCGATTCCCACTATAGATTTTAAAAATTTTGACGTTTAGACCACTTTTCAAAAAAACCGTTTTAGTAAAAGATTTTTGTATTTTTAGAGAGACATACCTACATTTTTCGTGAGTCTTTTTGTAACAAGCTGTTTCCTCAAAATTTTGAACGAAAAAAATCATGACATCACCTTAAAATTTAACTTTGAAACTTAAAAATTGGAAAATCTCGTAGAAGTGGCGTGTATTTTTCTATCAGTGTATTTTTTCAGAAAGCTTGTCTAATTCCTACAAGTTTGTGTTTGACCACTTTTTGATACGACGCAACGGCTTTGAGATACAGTAATTTTCAAAATACAAAATACAAAAATATTTAAATAACTTACGCTCTTCTCAAATGTTATTTTCGAGTACAATTGGCTCCATATACACAAAAATGGCTTATATAGGCCTAGGATAACATGTCTACACAAAGTGTCATTGAAAGTACAAAAGTACCAGAAAAATTCCCGATTTGAGCTGGAACTGCTCATAGCTCACAACTCTTACAAAATTTTCAATCCCAATCATTGAAAATTGGACGAATAGTTTCGAAGGTAACGTCAACTTTATTTGAAGACACTTAAAAATACGATATTTTCTATTTTAATTCTTTTTGAAGTCCAAATATTTAAATTGCATTGTGTTATTTCAGCTTTTATTTCTTCAGAAATGCACACGTACACTTAAAAAAAACCGAACTATACCTAAATTAATGCCAAAATCGCTATAACCTGGAAACGGTATTTTCAAGCGAAAAATCATTTATTTGAAAACTATATAGGGGAACTATACCCTTTTTTAGCCTATTTCTATTATCGGCCTATCAGCACTTTGATCAAGAATTACAGCTGTTTATTACTTTGGAACAGTCAAAAGCACTTTATTTGACTGTTCCAAAGTAATAAACAGCTCAACTTAAAGTGAGCTAGCAACTCTTCATTGTTGATACATCTGAAAATGTTGGTTTAATAGTGGAAACGGCAAAAGTGATGAGAATTGGTGGAACGGCTTAGTGTGATTAAAATGGGTATATTTCCCTAATTATTAATTTTAATATTTTTTCAAAAATAATTTTTCCATGAAACTTTATTTTGTCCATACTTCTCAATGGCTCAAAAATTGCTTTTTTTGATCCCCTTCAAACATTAATTTCGATCAAGAATTAGGAATCTTTCACAGTTTTAGAAATTTTTAGCTTTTTAAGTATAACTTTTCCCATATTTTTAAAGTATCATTTTTCAGGGGTCACCTTTGCCTGTGTCTTTTACTAACCTTTCCTACATTTCTAGTAAAAATAAGTATATAGTATATGTATGTAATGGCGCATGCTATTCAATTGCGTATTTATCTTACAATTTTAGTGAGAATGGTATCATTCAATACAATAAAAAAATGGAAAACAAGAAAAAAAAATGTAAAAGTGACTGTAAAAATACGATAAAAAAAGGCAGAAAATAAGAAAACCTAAAACAAGAGAGCAGTTTTCTCAGATTTCGGTCAATCGATTTTTTGTATTTTTTAATCCGACTGAAACTTTTTTGGTGCCTTTGGTATGTCCAAAAAAGCCATTTTGCATCATTAGTTTGTCCATATAATTTTCCATACAAATTTGGCAGCTGGCCATACAAAAATGATGTACGAAAATTCAAAAATCTGTATCTTTTGAAGGAATTTTTGATCGATTTGGTGTCTTCGGAAAAATGACACACGGTAAAAAAAGTGTGGTGATTTTTTATTTAACATTTTGTCACTAAAACTTGATTTGCAAAAAAACACTATTTTTATTTTTTTTATTTTTTTATATGTTTAGAGGACATCAAATGCCAACTTTTGAGAAGTTTCCAGGTTGTGCAAAAAATCTTTGAGCGAGTTATAAATTTTTGAATCAATACTGATTTTTTTTTCAAAAAATCGAAACATTGGTCGCAAAAATTATTCAACTTCATTTTTTTATGTAAAATCAAATTTGCAATCAAAAATTACTCAAGTGAATTTTTGATAAAGTGCACTGTTTTCAAGTTAAATCCATTTTTAGGTGACTTTTTTTTTTAAAGTCGAAGTTTTTCATTTTTTTTTTAAATTAGTGCACATGATTGCCCACTTTTGAAAAATATATTTTTGAAAAGCTTAGAAAATTCTCTATATTTTGCATTTTGAACTTTGTTAATACGACCCTTAGTTGCTGAGATATTGCCATGCAAAGGTTTAAAAACAGGAAAATTGATGTTTTCTAAGTCTCATCCAAACAACACACCATTTTCTAATGTCGATATCTCAGCAACTAATGTTCCGATTTTCAATGTTAAAATATGAAACATTCGTGAAATTTTCCGATTTTTTCGAAAAAAATATTTTCAAATTTTTTAAACCAAGACTAACATTTCAAAAGGGCCAAACATTCAATATTACGCTCTTTTAAAATGTTTGTCCTGGTTTAAAAATTTTGAAAATATTTTTTTCGAAAAAATCGAATTGGGTGGGACTTAGAAAACATCAATTTTCCTGTTTTTAAACCTTTGCATGGCAATATCTCAGCAACTAAGGGTCGTATCAACAAAGTTCAAAAAAGCAAAATATAGAGAATTTTCTCAGCTTTTCAAAAATATTTTTGTCAAAGGTGGACAAACATGTGCACTAATTTTAAAAAATAAAAAACTGCGACTATTTTCAAAAAAGTCACCTAAAAATGGATTTAACTTGAAAACAGTGCACTTTATCAAAATTTCACTAAAGTACTTTTTGATTGAAAATTTGATTTTACATCGAAAAATGAAGTTGAAAAATTTTTGCGACCAATATTTCGATTTTTTGAAAAAATCAGTATTGATTCAAAAATTCATAACGCACTCAAAGATTTTTTGCACAACCTGGAAATTTCTGAAAAGTTGGCATTTGATGTCCTCAAAAAATAAAAAAATAGTGTTTTTTTGCAAATCAGGTTGTAGTAACAAAAAGTTAAATAAAAAATCACCAATTTTTTTTTACCGTGTATTATTTTTTTTCCAGTGTAGTCCATATCCACAACTACAACTTTGCCTAAGACACTAAATCGATCGAAAAATTCCTTCAAAAAATACAGATTTTTGAATTTTCCTACATCATTTTTGTATGGCCAGCTGCCAAATTTGTATGGAAAATTATATGGACAAACTAATGATGCAAAATGGCTTCTTTGTACATACAAAAATTAAAATTTAAGAAAAGAGACCGATTTCGTAGAGAATTAGTCAAGAGAAGAATTTTTTTTTTCGTAGAACTAAAATTGCTCCGAATGACTTCCTGGATATGAAAAAGGAGTAGTAGAGGGTAAAATGAAGAAAAACCACTGTTTTATTTGTCCATTTTTTCCCATGCACACTCTTTAGGTAAAAGTAAAGAGCCCCAGTGCTGTACAATTATTCTTCCAAGTTTGGAAGCTCTCTGTACGTGAGAACTTGCAGCACAACATACTTTGTAACTATTTCCTGCCAATGTAGCGGAGACGATGCCGGCGGTCAGACGTCAGATTAGACACACCATTAGCAGCACGTGTCGGAGGGGGGGTTACTTGCAGTGGTGGTTAGCTGCATTACTGCAACTGGCATCACTGCAATGCAAGAAGATTAATGAGGAGGACGCGCCTCAGCTTGGGGCTCAAATCTGAAAGTGTGTTTGAGTGAAAACATTAAGTTTTTAGAGGAAAGACAACCAAACTTGAATCCCAATAAAGAATAAAATTAATCAACTTTAGCATCAAATGATATCATGACTCTTTACAAATTATTAAGGTTAAACAAATTACAAACTTTTTTTTCAGTGTAACTCTGGGCCGCACAGGTGGTCTGCACTTTTGATTTATTGCAATTGCATTAAGTTTAAGGCATTTAAGGAATGTCCACAAGCTGATAAATGTGTTTTTTTTTTTTGATCTTTTCGACAAACTATGGTACACTTTTGAAACATTCTGAGAAACTTGTGTGTTTTATGATAAAAATTATTTGTTTATCCATGTTTTTCGCATCTCAAATAATCTTTGAAGCGAATAATGTTATTATTTTCCAAGGGGTTATTTCGGTCTACCAAAAAAATCTACCTGTTCTTAGTGACTTATTTTCGCGACAAATGCATTTTTTACAAAAAAAAAAAACATCACAAAAGCTCATTAAGCGGACAAACCTTGCTTGGCGAAACTTAATACCCGTTGCAGGCTGACCCTGGAATTCGCGGTGCAAAAAGTTGCTCATTTCGCTTAAAATAACCACTTCTTCAAATCATCCCTCAATTTTAGCATCTCCCAAAATATCCCCATCGTCGTCTTCGTCGTCGTCGGTAGAAGAAAACCTGTAAACAAAACACGCAACGATTGTTAATAAACGAAGCGAGTCAAACAAAGCTACAAAAAAAAAACATACGTGAAAACGTGAAAATAACAACAAAAACGACCGTTTGCTCGTCGACCATGAGAGCAATAAAAACCAATCACCTGTAGCGCGTTCTGACTGTTTTTTTTTTGTGGGGGTGGGTGGCTAATGTTGGGACATAGACAATGGGATCAACATTTTTGAAATTGAAAACTATAAAATATGTTGTTTTTTTAGAATTAAAAAATAAAGCAAATAATTCAAATGATGAATATATATTTTTTCTGAAAATTTCAATGTAAAATCATTAACCAAAATACCCAACAAGATAAAAGTTATAATGCTGGTCGTACGTTTGACTTCACAATTGATTTACACACTTGCTGTCGCCGATCATCATCATTTGCGTCGTCGTCGTTCTGAATCGGGAACCTGTGTATTTTTTGTCCTGCTTGGATTACGATTTACGATCTCGCCAAACGGAACGATTTGCACAATTTTCGTTTGATGATGAACAAACTACCGAGGTTTCTTACCTGCTCTCTTGGGTCACTATTTTTTTGTGGGGTTGTTTATTTTGGGGTCGTAACGTAAGGTCTTTTGATATATTTTACTTTTTTTTATCTTTTTTGTGATACAATATGGTTTTTACCATGCTCTTTTTATAGTTTTTTTTTTTAAATAATATTTGATAAAATATAGGTTTTTGTAGTTAGTTAGTTAGTTTTTAATCTCTTAGTTACGAATATTTTTTTGTATTAAAACCTATCCTAAAATGCTTTTTACACTTAAACAGTAATGGTACTGTCAAAAATGTGCTGAATTTCAAAGAGTTCCTTAGAATTTTGCCCCAAGGTGTTACGTGTTTTTTCCGATCTGTGCTCCCAAAAAATAATATTTGGAATCATCCAATGTTAAATTTGATTATAAAAGATAATATAAACGTTAAACAATGAGCTCAACTATTTAACCTATCATTTGTTAGTTCCTATAATTTGGATTTACTTATTTGAATGCGACTGAAATTTGCAAAACGTTTCATCATTTTTTCATTCAATATGATAATTTTGAAAACTCAAAATTTTATCATAAGGACGAATTTTAATACGCAGAAACTGGAAAAGCCAAAAATCTAAAGGACAGATTTTGTTTTTTACTCAGAATGAAGATAAACGGAGGGAAAAGCCATAATAATTACCATTAAATTTTGTGGCAAAATAAAACAAAAATTAAGAGATTTAGAAATTATAAAATTCAAAACTCAAAATATACTTGAATATACAATGAATATAATTCTAGAGTTTTTTTTTTAAAAAAAAGGACCTAGGTCTACGTCTTTCATATGTTTCAAAGAACATTTAAAAAAATTAAAAATAAAATTAGGCCGTTGCAAATATTTTTCGAAGTTTATGTCGCCCCACCCTTAAATGTCGGCCTGAATAATCAGGGGGCAAAACAAATATTTTTTTCGAAAAACTTCAAAATTTAAATGAAAATTTAAGTTTAATCAACCGAAAACCAGTTAAAATGCATTTTTCTGCGTTTATAATCATTTAGCATGTTTGAATTTGAAGACATTTTACATTTTCATGAAATGCCAATGTAAAGTCCCACGAATTTTTTTTCCCGAAAAAAAAAATCCGTTAATACATCGGTATTTTGAAAACTAACGATTGGAAAGCAACTGGACGCACGAAATGGTAGTTTATGCAACAAGTTGCAAAAAGAGGATTTTTTCAGCACGAGTCGTACATTTATCCAACGAGGTTCACCGAGTTGGATAAATACGAAGAGTGCTGAAAAAATTAAGTTTTGCAACGAGTTCCATACAACATTTTTTGCAATTCCAAAAAAACACACACTGAGTGAAATTTTATGTCAAATTTTCATGTATTTTGTCAATAAATCGTTTAAATCAAAAAAATGTTGAAAAGTGTTACTTTTCGAAACAAGTGCTGAAAAGTTCAACTTTTCAGCACCCATTTGAGTGCTGAAAAGTAAAACTTTTCAGCATTTATTTTGAAAAGTGTTGCTATTCGATTCTGTTATTTTTGGTACAGAAAAGTAAGCTATTTCGTCGTTCAAGAATGACAGGAAAAGTAAGTAGTTTCACGACGAAATTGGAAAAATGAATTTTAAAACACTTTTTTCATCCAAATGTTGAAACGTAGGCTTGTAATTTCAATTTTTATTTATTTTTCTTGTGTTCAAAAAATTCTGAATTAAAAAGTTCAAATTCATCAAATCAAAATTTAGACAGTAAAAAAGCAAAAAAAATAAAGACTCAAAAATCTAGGGATTGAAAACAATTTCATACAATTCGTATTCGATTATCCGAAGTCGCCAAACTATCCTGGAAAATCGAATCTCGATTTTTTTATTTTTCTCAAAAAAAAAAATGACTCTAAAAGTGTCAATAATTCATCCAATTTTGCCGGCAAAAATTTAAGAAAAGATATTGGAATTTCTGGAAATAAAATTTTTAGAATTGGTTTATTTTAATTTCTGAATTTTTGAATTCTTGATTGCATAATTTTTGAGCTTTTAAATTTTGTGTAAATAAACCTGGATTTTTAGTTTTTGAATATTTTAATCTTTTTAGTTCCGTACTCAGCGGGGTGTGTTATACATTTGAACTGCTCTTGATTGATTCGAGATAAATCAGTATAAATAATGATTTTAACAAATTACGCTATATTAAACAAATATTCGCGGAAGGATATACCGAAACCCGGCAATGTCTTTTTGTTCTATTTTCAGAGATCTTTTTATCGGTTGACCGTAATGATTATAAAAAGTATATTATTAAAATTAAATAAAACCGATTTAGTTTTTTAATTAATTTTTTGCAATTCCGTCGTGAAACTACTTACTTTTCCTGTCATTCTTGAACGATGAAAAAGCCTACTTTTCTGTACCAAAAATAACAGAATCGAATAGAAAAACTTTTCAAAATAAATGCTGAAAAGCAGCACTGAAATGGATGCTTGTTTCGAAAAGTAATACTTTTCAACATTATTTTGTTTTAAATGGTTAATTGACAAAATACATGAGCATTTGACTTATAATTCCACTCAGTGTGTGTTTTTTTTGGAATTGCAAAAAATGTTGTATGGAACTCGTTGCAAAAATTGATTTTTCCAGCACTTGTCATATTTATCCAACTCGGTGAACCTCGTTGGATAAATGTATGACTCGCGCTGAAAAAATCTTCTTTTTGCAACTTGTTGCATAAACTACTATTCTTGGACGTAATTTTATGCTGTTAAAAACCATAATGCTTACTTTCGATATTGGTAATTTATTTTTTGTCTTGTTTTGTACAAAATTTACCGTTATTGCTTCGTTTTACTGAATATCCTACTCAACAGGGTTTTTTTTCGGAATAAAAAAAAGTTATAGGCATGCAATTATTTTATAACTTTAGGCATAAACTGGGTGCTGAATAGTGGTTCGCAAAACGGCCTCAATTTTGAACTGTCAAAGTGGAACCAATTTACTGTTCGCCAGAAGTAGAAAGTATTGTTATCGTTCATTTTTTTCTAGGATCAGGAAGAGCTGCAGGATTCCCAAATCAGCCAGGGAATTTATCTGCGATAACGCAGAATGACACTCTCGCCGCAGTTCGTCGTCACTCGTAAAAAGAAAAACATCTTCTAACCGATCGAAACTTGTAAATATACACAATTTTACAACAAAACGTTACTTAATCCACCTTTAGGTGGTTGGTGCCTTCCTTACATTCATAAAGTCATTACATTCAGAAAAAATAGCAACATGCTTAACAAATCAACTTTATTACTCATTTCTTTTTAAAGGGTTCACAGACCATAAATATTTTCGGCTCATCGGCAAG
Source organism: Culex quinquefasciatus (assembly GCF_015732765.1). Classification (NCBI taxonomy): domain Eukaryota; kingdom Metazoa; phylum Arthropoda; class Insecta; order Diptera; family Culicidae; genus Culex; species Culex quinquefasciatus. Next base: position 25,746,226 of record NC_051862.1, on the reverse strand, counting down.
GTCTGATAAAAAAACCTATCCAACGATAGTTCGCATGGATGATTCAGGCAATATTTCTATCACAATATCTGAAATCCAACCTCCAAAAAGTGTATAAATAATACTTAAGTGCTAATAACTTTTGATAGGGTTGTCCGATCTTCAATGTTTTAGGCTCATTTGGAAGGTCTTAAATTTATCTAACTAACGACAGGGCGCATGATGGACCCGGACATCATTTTCTTAGAAATATCTGAGATCCGGCCTCCAAAAAGCGTATAAATAACACTGAAGTGCTAATAACTTTTGATATGGTTGTCAGATCTTCAATGTTTTAGACTCATTGGAAAGGTCTTTTCAAAACTTTTCTGAAAATGTATAACATGATAGGTTTTCTTGCAAAAACCACCCTTTTTACAATCTTCCGGACATTTGCCAAAATCGTTTTTTAGCATAACTTTTGAAGTACTTAACTAAACTTGCTGATTCTAAATAGAGACCTATGAGACCCGAAGACGGATCGAATGAGACTAATACAGTCAAAATTCGTTCATCCAGTCTGGAGGTAATCGAGTGACAATTTTTTTGTCCACCCACCTACACACATCCACACAAACATTTGCTCAGAACATGATGTCAACATGAGTCGATATGTATACGTGAAGGTGGGTCTACGAGGTCAAACTAATAAGTTCATTTTTCGAGTGATTTTATAGCCTTTCCTCAGGAAGGCAAAAAGTCAAAAACTAGACAAAATAAAACACACTGATTATAAAACATCTCATTTACAAGTTAAAAAAAGTCATGCTTGTGCTTGAACAGCCTCCAACTTTGTAGATGTAAACAAAGTGGGATCATTTAAAAATCACGTTACGCATTTTCTCTATTCATCACCCAGATTGTTACCCACTACTATTCATCTTATTTTAGAGTAACAAAATCATCAACATTAAATATTTTTTTCCATTAAATATTATTCTTTGAAATACTCAATTTTACATCAAACCCCATTTGGTCATGTTACAAGCTATCGTGCTTCTCCATCAAATTGTAACTGCTGGACAAAAATTGAGGGAACGCATGATTTTTTTTTAAATTCAAACCATTTTCTTCGGGACATCATCATGAAAAGCTTGTGTACTTGCTTAACAGACCAGAAGTGTGACCGACCACCGTTAAATTCCACCTTTGAGATGAGGCCATCACCATTAAAAAGTGACAACCCCCGAATCGCCTTGAAGACCGGGAGAGGTTGCAAGGTGCAAATTTATACGGCAGTGTCCTCGCCGTCGTCGGTTCTGCTTTCGCCGCGGCGTTGATGGATTCTGAATCTCTCCTTTTTATCGCTTTTGCGGATTGAAATCGAAAGGAAATTCCTCGCGCATTTTTTCGCCGGCTTAATTTGCTTATAAATAAATACACAATTTAATGTTATTGCGAGCAGGGAGTGGGGGGAAGTGTCGTCCCGGTTTTACTTTCTATCACGTTCGGATTTTTTTTTCTGAGGAATTTCGAATACTCGCCATGGTGGCTGCTAAGCTACGTCTTCGCGTCAACCACGATGATCTTGACCCCAAAACTGTCCCGCGGGATTAAATTTCTCGTGAACGCGCGATGCACTTGATAAGATGAAAACCAACACTGTTTGTATAAACACAACTTGATTAATGTGGCTGTTTTTCGTTTCTTTCGCCCCGTTCCAGGTTGATTGAGGTTGCTTCCATCGCGAACGGTCCCGGGCCTAACGAGGATGGCCGATTATGGCGACTAATCCTCCCAGGAAGCCGCCAGATCATGACACCGCCACGACCACCGAGTTCAACCACGTCAGCAGCACCGCAAGTAGCAGCTTACTGCTGAAGCAACGGCGCTCGACCTGTTCCTGTTCGAACATTGCGATTATGCAACTGTTCCACGAGATGAAGCAGAAGTTTCCAACCGTACCGGACCACGTGGTGTCGGACCTGGTGACGGCCAACTGTCACAACCGGCCGGCCTGCATCGACAGTCTGGAGAAGGCCGTGGCGGGAACGCCGGCCACGGCCCAAGCCTACCCGTCGCAGGTCATTCACAACACGAGCCTGAAGAGGCGCATCAACGAGCGGAAGTTGCGGTCGATGGAGCACAGCTTCAGCGGGGGCAGCAGCGGCAGCAGTAGTCGCGAGAGCAGCGTTGACAAGACGAGTAGCGGCTGCGGGAGCAGATTCCACAATAACAACAATGCATCGTCGTCGTCGTCGCCGGCGGTGACTGAAGTACCACGTGATGGCAATGTAAATAACGCTGATAACCAGCACCCTGCCTCAACGATGACGACATCGTCACCAGCCTTTGATAACAACAGCAACCCACCGCCAAATCGACCCAACACACTCGCGTTCAGTGGGCCGCGACCGACGCGAGTGGCACCACCAATACCGCCCATCAGTTCCACGATAACCGCCAGTCCCGAGCTCGGCGAAACCGTCAACGTGCAGCTCAACGTAACCGTGTCGCCGGTCGCCAGCCGGAGTCCCCTCGGCCAACGCCACACCTCGGTCCTCCAGCTCCAACCCGAATCCCCGTACTCCCGCGAACTCGCCCAAGCCTCAACCACCTTCAACGCCGCCACTGGCCCACTCCCACCCGGTGCCAACAGCCGGAGTTCAACCTCCGTCAATCTGACCCTCCGTCAGCCCAGCGAAACGCCCCAATCCCCCATCCACATTCACGCCAGCCCGCTCAAGTACACAGCGAAGGGTTTCAACGCGCAGTCCGGCATCCAGAGCAAGCTCGAGATCACCTTCCGGGACGGGTTCGGATCGATCAGTGCGATGCGAACGCACGTGCCGGGTTTCGAGCAGCAGCAGCAGGGCGTTGCGGCGTTGGTGGCGGATAATCACCACTACCAGGAGCAGCAGATGGCCGTGAACGCGGCCCAGCTGGAGAACGATGGACTGGAGCGGGCGCAGCGGTACGAGAACTATCTGACAGGTGAGTGGACAAAGCGTGACGTCGTAGTTTTATGTTCTGGGAGGTTTGCGACGGGTTTGTGTGGAGCGTGCGATTCTTATCAGTTGGGGGGAGCAAGTTGTGTCTGGGTCTGAGTGAGAAGGAGGGTTTATGGGACTGATTGATGCGATATTGTTACATTGTTGATGGTAATTAAAAGATTTCGTGCTAAAAATAGACCATGAGTTTTTAAAATTATTTTTTAAATTGTTAAATTATTTAAATTTAAATTATTCAACAATTGTTTAATAAAGGTGAAATTTCTACACCATACTGAGAAATTTGTTCTGAAATGAGTCAGGGGATGTCCATAAACGACGACATTTTCAAAATGCATATATAGTTGCCCAACATCGAGGCAAGAAATCTAGAGTTTTTTTTTATTAGGTCCTATAAACATATGAAAGACAATAGTTTATTGGTCCTTTTAAAAAAAAAACTCTGGAAATAATCCTTGAAGGTTGTATAATGTGTAATTTTCTAAATTAAAAAAATGGTTTTTAAGAAATTCACTGGGATTTCGGTAAAAAACGAAAATTCGTATTTTTAAAGCCGCAAACTTTGCATACACGTTTGGTATGCCCAAAAAAAACTTTTGTCATCGTACATTCGTCCAAACAAACTCGAGGGGTGGTCATACAAAAGCTCAACGACCAAGCTTAACTTTTGAAAATATCTAAAAATAGGTAATAATCTTTATTTCATATTTTAGACCTAATTAAAAAAAATAAATAATTTTTATTGAAAAGGTCAGAAAATTTCGCAAAAGTTTCAATTTTTAACATTTAAATCGTACCAAGAGTTTCCGAGATATCGTCAGTTGAAAATTATCTGCTAGAGAGATTTAATTTTTATCGATTCGAATTCTTTGTGGTGCTGTATCTCAGCAACTAATTGACCGATTTCAAAATTACAGAGAAAAGATATAGGAAATCAGCTTTTCAAACATATTTTTCCAGAGGTGTTTTTCTTTCAAGAATTCTCACTGAGAACAATGGCAATGACGGATTTACTACTGTTGGAAAGAAAGGCAAAGCTAAAAGGCAATTATCGGGAGAAGAAGTCAATCAATCAGCGGAAAAAAGAAGCTGCGTGGATGACGACGCTAATACCGCACCGACACCGAATTTAGAAAAAGGACAAAGCAATGACCATGGACAACGAGATCAACATATTCACAAACAACGCCGAAAAGAAGACTGGGTAAGCCAGCCGTTTGACGGAGGACTACGCCAGTCGAATAATTGAAATGTTTTTTTTTATTGTTTTTTTTTTTATATAAGTAACGCTTGGCCAAACTATGTTTACAGAGGCCAGTAAAATAAACACACAAAAAAAAATTGTTAACAGCCTAACCCCACCTTTAGACGGGCATCGAACTAAAAAATAGCCAAAAATCAATTTTCAACCAATTTTTGATCTTTAAAAAGCGTTGGAAAGAAGAACTCTTGAAATTTTAGACAATTTTGGGGTTGAAAGTTTGACTTATTTTATGTGTTATACTATGTCTCTACGCATTTTTTGTCAATTTAACCCTCTACTGCCCAAATTTTTTTTCGAAAATTTTTATTTTTTCCGTGTTTAGGAGGTCATTTTGAGCAACTTTTGTTCTACGAAAAACTTTACTTCTCTTGTTTTATGTTTTGTAATATGTATTGTAATTTTAATTTATCTTGTTAAGTTTATGTTTGTTTTTGGTAGTATTTGGCCTATTCTACCACCTAATATAATTACATTTTGCCTATCTAAATTTTTCACATTTTTACAGTCACTTTTTCAATTTTTTGTTTGTTTTTCACATTTTCTATAGAATCATCATTTAAATTGTAATGATTTTTTATTTTTTTTTTTTTTTTTTTTTTTTTTTTTTTTTTTTTGTTATTGCTGATTTAAGCGCTTTAATCGAGTTTTGGCTAGAAAGGGCAAGTTTAATTCAGGAAGCGATATTTTTTATATGATGAATGGGCGTACGACATGCTCTGCCCAAGTAGTGTTTTGGAAAGGCTTGAAAAATTAATCGATGTGAATTAAATAGATTTGTGTTTTATTATGTTAAGAAGTGAAATCCATTTTCGAAACGGTTGTAGTGGTGGAATGGAAGTACAAAAGAAATAATCGTGATTTTAGATAAAAGTGCGTAACAGCGATTCAACTTACTGGATAACATGAGTGTTTTTTGAAAGTGTAATCTGTTTAAGAAAAGAGAGAAGAGCATATTGATCGTAAGTTGGAGATTTAGCAAAGTCAAAAATCTGGTCTGAGAAGGAATGGTGAATTTAGGGTTTATTTGCCACAAAGTTGTTGATGATGACAAAACAAGCGCCGGTCAGAAGTTTTTCGGGTGAGTTCGTTTCATGTCGTGTGAGTGTATTTGTGCGTGTGTGAGAGGAAGAGGGAGATAGGAAAAAAGAGAGTTTGTGTGTATGCGGTGCGGGATTATGACTTCTGTTAAATAAAATTTAATTTATATCGCCGCGAGATTCCGTTTCCTCTACCGGTTCACGTCGCGGCCGTCGCGCTAGATTTTAGTTGCAGTTCTTGAGTACGCGGCGCGGGTGAATTTGCAAGAAAGCTGTTGCATTTGAAACGACTACTTAATTTCGGGCGGGCTCGTTTTATGACGGTTTTTGTAATTATTTTATGGGTATTTTGCTGATAAAATTCGTTAAGTTAAGAAACAATTTCAATGTCGCAATTTCAATAGATTTTGTTTCGTTTTGTAATGTTTTCGTGTTATCCGCTAGCAATTCTAGTACACGTGACAGGACCTTCCTTTAGCATCGCAGCTCGTAAGGCAGGGTGAGAAGTATTATTTTCAAGTGCAAGGCTTTTCTGTAGCATCGTGGATTATCCCGATCGTACGCTAAACGATTAATTAAATAAACAAGTATGTAAATCGCTCCAAATCAACTCACTGATGTTAATATTTTACCCTCTAATTACACATCGTTTTGGTTTTATCTTTCCACAGCCGGCTGTCTAAGATCAAACCATTGAATTAAAATTTCTCGAAATAAACGGGAAATGTCTCATCCGCAGCATCCGATTGCTTGCCTTGAGAATAATACACTATACCTTTCAACAAGCATGGTGTTGAGCGTATTTTGTTTTGTGTGTGTGTGTGTGTGTGTGTGTGCTTGTTTTTTCAGTGCTAGCGTGTATTTTTTCAGAATATTCCAGTAGATTCGGTGCTGTTAAACGTTCGCGTCGTGGTCGGTTCTACCCGCTAAATAATTTCGTCGTTATCATTTCGTACCGTCGGTTTGTCGTTATCTTCCAATTTGATTAGATCTGATCGAAAAGTTGTTTATTTTTGTTCGGCTTCGATTCGGGCGCATTTGTTTCTGTTGATTATCCAGTCAGCCTAATTGTAATCATCGGTTTTATCTCTTTTCCGCGCGCGGTTGAGTCAACTTTACATTGTTTTTGACTATTTTCTCATTCTTCTCAATGGCTTAATACTAATCTTTTGACGTGAAATAAATAAAAATCGGTCGATCGGCTGCCACGTGTACTGTCGAGTTTGCCACGCATTTAGCATATTTTTATTTTTATATTTTTGCATTTAATATTTAATAAGTTTTTGCAAATCAAAAGTCCTTCCCACAGCGCCAAGGCTCGGAAGGCACGCGTTCGATTAAAAAACTTTCTAAATAATTAACATTGTATCTTTCCGCAGCCGGCTGCCTAAGATTTTAAAAACTCAACCGATAAACAAATTGCTTATGGTCGCATCACCTACCACAGTGAATCCTGACCTCATACCCATCTTACTAACCCCTCAAAACTCATGTGATACTTTGTCGGAGACGCAGTCGATTTGGCGGTCCCATCACTCAAGTATCGGACTAACATTCCCATCCACTTCCCCGTGTCTTACCACTGGTCGTGGCCGGCGTCGGTATTGATCAGCACGATAGGGACCTTTGAAAATTGCGAGGGGTGATGATTGGTTCCTACTTTTCATCTGTGGTCCACGGAGCAATGATTGGGGGTCCTGGTCAATAACGAAGTAGCAGCTACGGGTAGACACCAATGCTATGCTATGCTATGCTATGCTAGAATCATCATTTAAATTGTAATAAAATGCGTAGAATCATAGTCTGGCACACTACAAAAATTACTGCATACCTCTTTTTACTGAAAATATAGGAAATGTTAGTAAAAAGCGCAGCCAAAGTTGTCATTTTTTAAAACACTGGCAATGTCACATAAAACAAGTTAAACTTTCCACCCATAAATTTTCAAAAAAAAAATCAAGAGTTCTTCTTTCCAGTGCTTTTTAAAGGTCAAAAATAGGTTGAAAAATTGATTTTTGGCGATTTTTTAGATCGAAGTCCGTCTAAAGGCGGGGTTAGGTTGTAAAGGCGGGGTCCTTGGTGTACGTGCAAGTGCGGTGTTTACCTTCCGACCAGCGCGCCGAATAATATCGCGAAAAACCGTGGTTCCCCGGTGTACTGCGGCCTGAAGTTTTGCGGATCTATCCCGGAACCCGTCGCGAACCGGTTGCCTACGGAGTACGCGCGCGACGACTGCAGAATCGGCTAATTTTTATTAATTTTGTTCGATCACGCGGTCTGGATCGGGCCAAACAAAAGAGTTAAAAAAGTGCTCCTCGCGTGGCCAGTGCGAGTTCATCGTCGTCGTCGTCGTTCTTTGTGTACAATACACGTCGGCCCGTCTCGTCGGTGATCTGTGTGGTGTGCTACCTAAAGAGAGTGTGGAAGATTTTTCGAAGAGTGCACAGTGGGTCGGATTGGCACTAAAGTGCAAACAAAAAAAGTCGGCGAAAAGTTTTTGAAAATTTTCAAAGTGAAAAATAATTTGAAAAGTGAAGTGCAATTCATCAACCGCGAAGCACTACCCCCGCCCCCCGCCCCTCCAACAACGTTTTGGGCGTCTGAACTCCAGGTCAGGAGCGGCCTATAACACCAGGGTTTTCGATCCCTTCCAACTGTGAGCGGCTGTTCCCCACGTTAGGGGCGGCTCCGAAGAAGCGGTCGACCCCCCCCCCCCCAACTTTTTGAGCGTCTGTTCCCCAGGTTAGGGGCGGCTCAAAGAAACCGGTGTCCTGCTCCATCGTCGAGGTAAGCGTCTGTTCTCCAGGTTAGGGGCGGCTTACTGCAAATAGAGTTAGGACATCTCCCCCCCTCGAGCGTCTGTTCCCCAGGTTAGGGGCGGCTCGAAACAGCGTCTGTTTCCCAGGTTAGGGACGGCTGATTAAAAGTCCCAGTGCCAGGGTGGGACTCTAAACAGTCCTGGTACGACGGTCCTCCGGCGAGACAGGGGGTTGGTGATGGCTACACGCACCCGCCGTAAAAACCAAGTGCAGAGAGCTCCAGATGCGAGCCGATCCAATCGCCGACCCGATTTTCGGGGATCCAGGGATTGGAAACTCGGGACGTGGAACTGCAGGTCTCTCAACTTCGATGGGAGCGACCGCATTCTTCATAACGAATTGCGGGTCCGCGGTCTCGAAGTCGTAGCGCTGCAGGAGGTGTGCTGGACGGGGAAGGACCACCGGGAGTACGGTGACTACACTATGTATTGGAGCGGCGGCAATACACACGAGCTGGGGACAGCTTTTATCGTGCTGGGCGAAATGGCGAAGCGCGTGATTGGTTGGTGGCCAGTCAATGACAGAATGTGCCGGTTGAGAATCAAGGGCCGATTCTTCAACCTGAGCATCATCAACGTGCACAGCCCGCACATGGGAAGCGACGCCGATGACAAGGACGCTTTCTACGAGCTTCTTGACCGCGAGTACAGGAAGTGTCCAAAACACGACGTCAAGATTGTCATCGGCGACTTGAACGCTCAAGTTGGCCAGGAGGAGGAGTTTAGACCGGTTATTGGGAGGTTCAGCGCTCACCAGCAGACCAATGAGAACGGCCTACGACTCATCGATTTCGCTACCTCCCGAAACATGGCCATACGTAGTACCTTCTTCCAGCACACCTCCCTATACAAGTACACCTGGAGATCACCAAACGACACGGAGACGCAAATCGACCATGTTCTCATTGATGGTCGGCACTTCTCGGACATAATCGACGTCAGAACCTACCGTGGCGCGGACATCGACTCGGACCACTACCTGGTGGTGGCAAAGCTGCGCCAACGCCTGTCTGAGGTCAACAAGATCCGGTACCGTCGCCCGCAGCGGTATAATCTGGAGCGGCTCAAGGATCCTGAGGTCGCTACCCAGTACGCGCGGGAACTCGAAGCTGCGTTGCCTGACGAGGGTGAGCTCGCCGAAGCCCCTCTGGAGGCCTGCTGGAGCCACATGGAAGCAGCCATCAACGCAGCGGCATCGAGCGCCATCGGGTACGTGGACCGAGTTCGACGGAACGGCTGGTTCGACGAGGAATGTCAGGCGATTTGGGACGAGAAGAAAGCAGCGCGGGACAAGTGGCTGCTGCACAACACCCGTGGGAACAAGGAGTCGTACAAACAGTTGCGAAGACAGCAAACCCATCTCTTTCGGGACAAGAAGCGTCGCCTGGAAGAGTTGGAGTGCCAGGACATGGAACAGCTGTATCGCTCCAACGAAACGCGTAAGTTCTACAAGAAACTTAGTCAATCCCGGAAAGGCTTCATGCCGCGGGCCGAAATGTGCCGGGATAAGGACGGAGGCATCTTGACGGACGAGCGCGAGGTGATCGAAAGGTGGAAGCAGCACTTCGACGAGCACCTGAACGGCCCAGAGGCGGAGTACCAGGACGACGGGGGAAACGACGTCAGCGGTATGGTGGACGGCGGGGACGAGCCAGCGCCCACGATGAGGGAAGTTAAGGATGCCATCAAGAAGCTGAAGAACAACAAAGCAGCGGGTAAGGATGGTATCGGTGCTGAACTCATCAAGATGGGCCCGGACAAGCTGGCGGCCTGCCTACACCGGCTGATAGTCAAGGTCTGGGACACAGAACAGCTACCGGAGGAGTGGAAAGAGGGAGTAATATGCCCGATCTACAAGAAGGGGGACAAGTTGGAATGTGAGAACTATCGAGCTATCACCATTCTCAACGCGGCCTACAAAGTGCTGTCTCAGATCATCTTCTGTCGTCTGTCGGAGCGAGCAAAGGATTTCGTAGGGACGTACCAAGCCGGTTTTGTGGAGGGGAAATCGACGACGGACCAAATCTTTTTGCTACGCCAAATCCTCCAAAAATGTCGCGAGTACCAGATCCCGACGCACCACCTGTTCATCGATTTCAAAGCCGCGTACGACTCGGTCGATCGCGAAGAGCTATGGAAGATCATGTACGAGAACGGCTTTCCCGGGAAGCTGATCAGAATGGTGAAATCAACGATGGACGGGGCGCGGTGCAGCGTGAAGATTTCGGGTGCTATGTCCGCCCCGATCGAATCGCGCAAGGGACTGCGACAAGGCGACGGTATCTCCGGCCTCTGTTTCAACATTGGGCTTGAAGGTGTTATGAGGCGGGCGGGCTTCAACATGCGAGGCACGATTATCAACCGGTCCAGCCAATTCATCTGCTATGCCGACGACATGGACATTGTCGGCAGAACGTTCGAAGAGGTGGCCAGGCGGTACACCGAATTGAAGCGGGAGGCGGATAAGGTTGGATTGAAGGTGAATGTTGCGAAGACGAAGTATCTGCTGGCAGGAGGAACCGAGTCCCTTAGGGCTCGCATAGGACCGAGCGTGACGATCGACGGGGACGAGTTCGAGGTCGTGGAGGAGTTTGTGTACCTCGGATCGTTGGTTACGTCGGACAACAACTGCAGCAGAGAAATTTGGAGGCGCATCATCACCGGTAGTCGTGCCTACTATGGACTCCACAAGACCCTACGGTCTGGCCATCTTTCCCGGCGTACAAAGTGTACCATGTACGAAACGCTGATAAGACCGGTCGTTCTCTACGGGCACGAGACGTGGACGATGCTCGAGGAGGACCTGCAAGCGCTCGAAGTTTTCGAACGGCGAGTGCTTAGGACGATCTTTGGCGGCGTGCGTGAGAACACTGTATGGAGGAGAAGGATGAACCACGAGCTGGCGCAACTCTACGGCAAGCCAAGTATTCGGAAGGTCGCCAAGGCTGGCCGAATCCGGTGGGCCGGACACGTCGCAAGAATGCCGGACGCGCTGGATGCGCGCCAACCGAACCGGACAATCAATCCGGTGAAGTTGGTGTTCAATTCGGAGCCGGTTGGAACGCGGCGGAGGGGGGCGCAACGTGCACGGTGGTTAAACCAAGTGGAGGAAGATCTGGAAAGTGTGGGAGTTCCGCAGCGGAATTGGAGAGTAGCAGCCCAGGACCGAGTCCAGTGGCAGCGCATCTGGAGACAGCTCATGACCCGGAGGTTGTACGAGCAGTAAAAGTAAAAGTAAAAGTAAGGTTGTAGTAGGTTAAATGAAAATAGTGCCATTCTATAGGAGTAACTTAGAAAACAAGCAAAAATTTTAAAAAGTGACTGTAAAAACATGTAATTATTGACAGGAGGTGGTAGAATAGACCAAATACTACCAAAAAAACCCGATTTAATCCCACCTGGGGTGAGATAGAGCCTTTCTTACAAAAGGAAGTTAACGGCAGTTGATTTTTTTTTTCAAAGAAATAGCAATATAAAAAATGGTCCATTCATAATACAATTCGAAACTCAACCATATTTTTTCATATAACTGAAAAGCGCTGGTTTTTGCCCCATTTGCCATGGCCGGTTGTAAGCTGTGCTCGCACACAAGCATTTTCGATTTTTTAAATCAGAACACATTGTTTTTGAGACAGAGAATTAGCTCACAATTTGCGATGTTCGTAATGTTTTCTGCATATCGCTAAATTGTTCGTATTCTCTGAGTGTTTTTGCACTTTTCAAAATATTAAAAATTAACGAGAAAACAAAATAATTCCGTCTTGCTCCAATGCGTTAAAGTGGTTACAAAATGACTGGCAGAAAGTGTTTCAACACCCGAGAATTTGCCGTGTTGTAAACAACGATGTAACGGTAAAGCCGCATAAATGTTCTTGAAAGCTTTGAAACGCCTACTGTAATTCACTAAACTGTCATTTAGGCGTTAGGCAAAATTGTGAGCTTTCAATAGGCAAGCCAGAAAATTATGTAGTATGCATTTAGGCGTTTTGGGATTGGGAAGCATACAACGACTGAGCGCTCGGAGGGACTTCACTACGACAAACGCAAACGTACCGAATAAACCACCTTGGTGCGCTGGTACGATGAACAAAAATACTAATACACAAAAAGGCTAGTACCGAAGCAAGAAAACCAAACCCGCGATGTGCGTTGTCACTGGCACATGGGAAGCTTGGACGCTTCCCAGAAATTCGTTCGCTCAGAGTTCGATCAGAGAATGAGCAAAACAAAAAAAAAGGCAAAAGAATGAGCATGAGGCTTCAGAACGGATAGCTGCTTGCGTCTAGTTTGCGTTCACTGAAGCTTAGCATAGAAAATAATGATAGGCGATGTGTGATGAACGAGCAATCGATAAAGCAACTTGCACTAAAAGGGGGTAATCTAGTATCAAAACTCTATACGCGCCAGCATCACGCGCCAGCATTGCTCGCGTCTGCATGTGAAGCTCAACTTGACAACTTGTCGACGAGGCGACGAAAATCGATCGTCCATGATTTTTTGCAGATTTTTCGAATGAATATTTCTCGAGAAATGATTTGGGAACGAAGCTTGATTTGGCGTCGGAGCCAAAAGCAAACACTATACCTTTCTTTAGTAAGAAAGGCAAAATGGAAATTTTCTAAAATCTGAACGGTAAATCCGAATGAGGTCAAATTTGTTTCAGAACATCGGGTATGGTCTAGATTATGATGTGGAGAAAAATTAGATAAAATGCCAAAGGAATAGTTTTGGCATTTGGTGAAAATTGGCTTTACCTTTTTAGGGTTTTTCCCCTCACAGTGAATTAGTCCACAAGCTGTAAATCAAGAACCACATTACCGACATGGATGAAAATTTGGGAGGATGTAGGGCTGGAAAAATGCAATTTTTTGGACAAATAAATGATTTCAATACTTCAATTTTCGACCGAATTTTCATTTGAAAACCGCCTGATTTGGTGAAAACACACTCCGAGTCCCCATAAAAAATGGATAAATTCAAATTTGGTATGGAACTGGTTCAGGTTCAGCACATCCCCTTTCAAATGCGCCCAAGAGAGCTTAAATCCATAATGTGGGCTCTGAGAAACCCCCTACCAAAAAATTGAGCACTTTTTTACCACACACGGACGTCACGCGTTATCTACAGTAAATTAAGCTCCAAAATTCGGATATTGCAGGTAGACCAATTCTGTCATTGTTAATCGATCGGGCGTCGAAAATCGATCGTCCATGATTTTTTGCAGATTTTTTCGAATGAATATTTCTCGAGAAATGATTTGGGAACGAAGCTTGATTTGGCGTCGGAGCCAAAAGCAAACACTATACCTTTCTTTAGTAAGAAAGGCAAAAAACGTGAGAAGTGAAGTTTTTCGTAGATCAAAAGGTACTCAAAATGATCACGGTAAAAATAAAAATTTTCGAAAAAAAAATTTTGGCTGCAGAGAAAGCGTTCTTTTATAACGTAACGGAAAAAAATGATTTTTGGGCCTCTCTCCACCACCATTACGGCTAAAAAGATGTCTTTTCAGTCCTCTAAAACATATCAAAAGAATTCTTAAATATAAAAAATGCGCATTTCGGGAATTCTAAATTTAGTCATAAAAAGTTAGTGACTTGTATGGAAAAACTAATAATTGTAGTGACTTTTTGAATATAGAGAATGCATGGAAAAAGTTTACTAAAAATCATTAAAGAAGGAAAGTCAAGTTGCGAAGTCGTGGAGAACGCCAAAAAAGATAGAAGATAAAGATAATACAAAAAAAAGGAAAAAAAATAGTTTTTTTTGGGTGGGGACCATCCATAAACCACGTGGACAACTTAGGGGTTCGGCGATTGTCCACGCTCCATACAAAAAAGATTTTATTTGTATGGAAATTGTCCACGATGGAGGGGGTTGAGAATTCCAAAAAAGTGTCCACGTGGTTTGTGGATGGTCCCGTGTCAACCCAAAATTGTACAATTTTTTTTTATTCATAACTCAATTTTTATTGTACAATATTCTGGTAAGATATCTCAGCAACTAATAAATCGATATTTGATGTCCAAAAATATGAAATTCGAGAAATTTTGTGATCTTTCCGATAAACATGTTTTGCTTTTTTGTTATTAATCTTTTTTTCAAAAGGAGTCAAACAACTTATGAACAGTAAAAAATAGTTTTAAAATTTAAAAAAAATAGCGAAAAGATTAAAAAATAAATAAATACGAATGTTATTTTTTTAACATTGACAATCGGTTTTGGTTTACTAAAAAAAATCATTTGTAAACTTTTCTGCAACAGAAAAACTGTTGTGTAATTTTATAATGAAGAATAACTTTTCAAATAGAAAATTTCTTGTTTTGAAATTTCAAAATTTGAGCTGCATATTTTATTTTGAAAAACAGAAAATTTTACGATTTTTTTTCTAAAATGTGTTTTAAACTGCTTATAACCTGGAAACGGTGCAATTTATCAAAAACTTCACTAAAGTAAGGGAAATATACCCATTTTTGTCACATTAAGAGGCAGTATTTGTAGATTCTGCTCGGTTTGTTCTAGAGGTCGTATCGAGGTGCTCCGATTTGGATGAAACTTTCAGGGTTTGTTTGTCTATACATGAGATGAACTCATGCCAAATATGAGCCCTCTACGACAAAGGGAAGTGGGGTAAAACGGGCATTGAAGTTTGAGGTCCAAAAAACATGAAAAATCTTAAAATTGCTCGCATTTCCGTAAAACTTCATCAATTCCAACTCTCTTAGATACATTCGAATGGTCTTTTGAAGCCCTTCAAAATGTGCTATAGACATCCAGGATTGGTTTGACTTTTTCTCATAGCTTTTGCAAATTACTGTTAAAAATGGATTTTTTTAAAACCTTAATAACTTTTCCCAACAGCCTCCAACAACCATACTCCCATAGGTCAAAAATTAGGGAATTTCATGGACTATAAGCCTACGGTATTAACTTTTTGGCCAATCGCAGTTTTTCTCATAGTTTTATGGTTTTTCTAGAACAAACATTTTACAACGTTAGTTTTTGCCCTGTAGACCGAGAAGACGGCACTTTTTGGTCTCAATTTTGTCATATTCGGAATCCTCGGACAATTTCACGTTAGTTAGAAGTATTGGAGTTGTAATATTTCTTTAAAAAACAATTAAGTAAAACATTTTTGAAAAAAGAAAAAGATCTTATTAACCCTATGACCAATACGTCAAATGCTGTATCAAGTAGGCGAAAACCTGTTTTACCCCCAATCCAACAAATTGTTAAAAAATATTTTAATTCATTCTAAACGGGAATTTTTCTAATCAAATTTGCAACTCCAATACTTCTAACTAACGTGAAATTGTCCGAGGATTCCGAATATGACAAAATTGAGACCAAAAAGTGCCGTCTTCTCGGTCTACAGGGCAAAAACTAACGTTGTAAAATGTTTGTTCTAGAAAAACCATAAAACTATGAGAAAAACTGCGATTGGCCAAAAAGTTAATACTGTAGGCTTATAGTCCATGAAATTCCCTAATTTTTGACCTATGGGAGTATGGTTGTTGGAGGCTGTTGGGAAAAGTTATTAAGGTTTTAAAAAAATCCATTTTTAACAGTAATTTGCAAAAGCTATGAGAAAAAGTCAAACCAATCCTGGATGTCTATAGCACATTTTGAAGGGCTTCAAAAGACCATTCGAATGTATCTAAGAGAGTTGGAATTGATGAAGTTTTACGGAAATGCGAGCAATTTTAAGATTTTTCATGTTTTTTGGACCTCAAACTTCAATGCCCGTTTTACCCCACTTCCCTTTGTCGTAGAGGGCTCATATTTGGCATGAGTTCATCTCATGTATAGACAAACAAACCCTGAAAGTTTCATCCAAATCGGAGCACCTCGATACGACCTGTTTCACATAGGTGAAAAACTCGCTCTTAAGCTCTACGACCTCTCGTCACTATTGTATTTTGCCGCTGTTCAACTTTTTTTCAGATAACTACCTCAACAATAGAAAATAGATTTTTTTTGAAAAAGTCAAACATACTTTATTAAAGCTGTAATTCACGATCAGCCGATACTAGAAATGGGTCGAAAATAGGCAAATTTCCCATATTTTTTAATTGCAAATTTGATTTTATATTTAAAAACGTTACTTAATCCACCTTTAGGTGGTTGGTGCCTTCCTCTCATTTATAAGTGATTCCAACCCCCCTAAAGTGTCCATATGATTTTGGATCTCCCCTAACGTTCGCAGCACCTAAGAGGTCCTAATAAAATAAGTGATGAGTAAAAAAACAGACTACCTACAGACTTTTTGTCAAGATTATAAAGACACGGCCTTTGAGGAAAATGGCATCGGCACGGCTTTTTCGTGGCGATCAGACACGACCAGTTGAGGTTATGTGAATTCAGACCATTTTTAAAATGCTTGTAATTTAAGATAGGTAAATCAGATCAGAATTCTTACTCCACCTAAAAAGTCTTCTCATATGCTTTCTAAAAATATATAACATGTGAGGGTTTCATGAAAAAACCACCCTTTTTACAATAATTTTAATTTAATATGAAACAATTTTTTTAACGTGACTTTTTAAATACATGATAAAACTGCATAAATTTAAATAGCAACTTGCTCAGCTGGTGATTCTGAGTCGATATGTACAAATGAAGGTAGGTCTAGGAGGTCTAAATAAAAAGTTCATTTTCCGAGTGATTTTATAGCCTTTCCTCAGTAAGGTGAGGAAGGCAAAAAAGAAAAATTAGGATAATCGAACTTTGGATAATTGAGCCTGGACTGTGCCTCGAAATTATCGTTGATGCGCTAACAACTTTTAGGAAACAATGTGATAAATTATGTTTAAATTTTTCAGAGGAGATAAACCTTATTGCACTCTTCGACAAAGTTGTTCAATATGATATGAACCATCCGTTCATGATGTTTTGAAAACTATAAACATTTTTTTAAGTAACTCAAAAATAACAATAACCGAAAAGTTTAGATTCTACAGATAATATTTAAGATTCGGGCCAAGTACACCTAAGATATAATAATTAAGCTCTGAAAAGCCTGCAAAAGGTGTAATTTTGTAACATCTCCAAACTTTTTCTCCCTGTCCCACAGAGGTAGCCATCACGCACCAGCTGGACCAGAAGAACCGACTGAGCGAGGAGGTGGACCGATACCGGTACCAGCTCGAATCAATCAGGCGCGAGATCCGCATCCTGCAGCATCCGCTGTGCCGTTCCGACGCCGACCAGTTGGGCCGCGAGGTTCAACTGCTCGAAGAGGAGGTTGACTTGATGCAAAAGGAGGTCGACCAGCAGCAAGCCCAACTCAGTATAGAAGGTTCGTTCGCATGTTGATTTGTTCGTGAGCAAGTCTAAAGTCTTTTTGCTTTTAGGGTCACCATCGCAACCAACGGGACCGTACGTGAACCGTCCGCCCCGTCCTCCGCGACCTCCGCCGCCCAAGTTCTCCACCAGCCACCAACCATTACCTGCAGCTGCTGCGGTCGCACCGGCGGACGGTCGATACCAGGGCGGTCGCTCGATATCGGCCCCGGCGCTGCCGCACGACCCCCAACAGCAGCAGCCACATCCTGCAATCGCCGGAGAGCAATGGACTTGCAGCCTTTGTACATTCCAGAACCACGAACTCATGACCCGTTGCGAAGTGTGTTCGTTGCCCAAAATGCCCGGTAGACTATCGTCCCAGAGTTCGCTGCCTCCGGCGAGCTCATCGTCGCCGCCGTCATCTTCATCACCTGCCGTAGTCGCTGCTGCACCTGCTTCGGCATCACTGCTAGTCGCGGCTTCCGCTCCGGTGGCCACTGCCGTCGTGCTGCAAACGTCCGCCGCCGTTGGTTCTCCTTCCTCTTCTTCTTCCTCCTCCTCCTCCTCGTCGACGGCTTCGACCCCGCAAACGCAACCCGCTCCTCCGCCCATCCAAAGTGCTCAGTTCCAAAAGTCGTCGATCGAGTGTTGAAAAGAGAGGAAGAGGAATCGAAGCGGGGGCAGGACGCGATAACCACAAGCTTAAACGCAGAGTGTGCAAGAGTTGTGTGTGTGTGCGCGCGATTTTGTATTAATCCACTGCTTTGGCGAAAATCAGTTACCACGAATCGACAGGAGATTGAGGATGTCCCCGTGCCGGCGTTGCTGTGACCCAAATGTAGGACATAGATTTTTGGCAAACCCACTTTTTTTAAGCGATTCCATCCCTTTTTTTTTTTGGTTAACCACAAGCAGGTTTTAAAAAGTGTTATTGACTTGACTACTAAAAACTAGGTTTTATTTTTAACCGTGAAATGTGCGTGCAGTTTGCATGTGATGAGATAAGAGTGATTTTATAAAGCTTGTGTGTGATAACTTAAACTATTCCGTAGGATTACGTTTTGCATGAGGTATTTATGATATAACAACACAATACAAACCAACTAAGTTCAGCTCATTACAACGAAAGACAGTGTGGGTTTACAAAGCAAATCAAATTATGCTCAGGTATGTATTATTAACGTAAGGTAACTTTGCAATTTAAAACGCTGTGTTTGCATCACCAACATTGTTATTTTAAATAATTTCAAGCTGCTCAGTGTGAACATAAATTAATGCAGTTCAAAGCAGTTAAAAATCTAAGTTATAATTATGAACAACTAGAAAAATATATTAATACATTTTAAACAAATAAACATTGTGTTTTTGAGAAGTAGTGTTCCATTTCATTAACAAATGACAGTTGAGTGCATATTATAATTGAGGATCACCATAACTTTGATATTAAATACTTTTAAAATTAAAAAAAAAATATGTGTGGAACTTCGAGATAATCAAATCATGAACAATTTCATTTTCTTTCTTTTCACATTGAATTGATTACTGGGACCTCATTTTGGTCAAATTTGCTTGGTTTTTTTTTATTTTAAAAATTAAAAATAAGACAACGAAAAAACTTTTTTTTTCGTGATTCGTTTATCCGAAGTGAAATTTTTCGGAGGCTTTCGGATATCCGTATTTAAATATTAAACCATTTTAATAATAAAAAATCCCCAAATTCAAGAGTTCAAGAGAAACCAAAAAAAAAACAATCCAAAATTTTTAAACTCCTGAAATTTTATAATACTGAAAGTGTTACATTCTAAAATCAAATAATTAAAGAAGTTTGGAATCTTTTTTATTTTTTTATTTCTTTGTGTTGCTTTTTTTACTTATTAAATCTTAGAATCAAACTATTCAACCTTAAATGAATTAAGTTCTAAAACTTTAAAAATTTTGAACTTATGACTTTTTTTTATATTTTAAAATTTATTATCGTGTTTTCCAAATGTAGTCTTTTGAGAATTTATTTAAATTTTTAGATTTCAGAATTTTAGAATTTCAGTATAGTTAAATTGTAGATTTTTTTTAGTTACAAAACCTTAGAATTTTTTGAATTGAAAATTTTTAGATTGTTTTTTGGTTTCTGAATTTAAAATCAAATGAATTATATTTTTTCAAATATTAAAATATTTTAATAGACTCGATAATCCGAAGATTCGATTGTCCAAAATGATTTTTTTCCGAGGCCTTCGGTTAATCGATTCTGGGCTGTATTAGGATAATTTAACATTCCAATATTTAGCCAAATTATAAAATATTAAAAACTTAAAAATCTTTAATTTAAACTTAATGTAAAATCCGAAATATCTCAATAAAAAATCTACAACCTAAACTAAAAAAATAAAATTTTACAATGTTGAAATCAAAAATAGTTCAAAAATAAAAAACTCTGAAATTTTAATCTTTTATTTTCAGATTCTTTGGTTTTTTTATTGACTAGTCAAAATTTAAAATTCAATTTATCAATCTTAAATTATATATTTATATAAAAAAATATTATAATCTTTATTCTTTAATTCTTTTTTTAAATTTTTTTCTTATCAAGATTTTTTTTTATTGAATTTCGGATATTATTTATTGATTTTCGGGTATTTATTTAAATTTTTAGATTTCAGAATTTTATAATTTCAGTATAGTAAAATCGTAGATTTTTTTTTTAAATTGCACAACCTTAAAATTTTTAGAATTTTAAAATATTACATTGTTTTTTGGTTTCTGATTTTAAAAACGATTACATTTTATTTTTTCAAGTATTAAAATATTTGCATATGTATAAATACAGTCTAGACTCGATTATCCAAAGATTCAATTGTCCGAAATGAAATTTGTCCGAGCAAAAAGTTGCATGACAAAAAGAATTTGCTAGAAAGAGATAGCAGATCTGATTCAAACCATCCCGCAGCTGCCATGTAAACATTCCTTGAATGCGTTTGCAATGTTCTGACTAGAAAGCCTTATTGCAAGCTGATCCCGCTTAACTAGAAAGCCTTATTGCAAGCTGATACCGCTTAAGAAAAATCGTGACCTCTTTATTGATCCTTTTTTCAATGGAGTTTTTTCCGAGCTCCGTACTAGCCTTTATTTATGTAGTGCGCTTTAGGTTTTTGTATTTAAGGAATAATAAATATTGTTATTAATTCATGATTATTTTTCAAAATGTGGACAGGAGTATACACTATAATATAGAGTATAAAGTATTTTCATAAACCTTTTGCTTTTAAGCAAAAAAATATATATCTTGAATTTATTATGGTTATGGTGGTTGGTCACTTTTTCATTTGACACTGTTTTAGTTTGTACCCCGTTGTATTCTCAATGGTCTTCGGTTTCTGTTTTTACGAAATTTCACGATTCTTGCTCAGAAAATTCTTATGACTTTTTTTTAACTTTATTGATCCGACTGTTGGTTGCTGTGTTATTAGATGTGCCTTTCAAAGAATGAAAATTTAAAAAAATCTTTTTTTACATTTTTAACTCGGTTGGTCGGAATTTTTATCCCATTGATATAAAAGTGATTGTCTTGAAAGAAAAACACTGCATTTCAACACAATGAATTAAGATAAAAATTAACATAAAAAGATAAGCAGGTGTTGAAAAGTTTCATATCAAAATCTCTTTAAAAATTGTAAAAACTGTAAAATGTTTATTTAGCTATAAGCTATTTATTAAACGTAATTCAATACCAAACTTTAGTTAAGAATATGTTAGGGGATTTGAAAATGTCCATATTCCAATCAATGTTGTACAATTTAAAGCATATTGTAAATGGAAAAGTAACAATAAAAATTAACAAAAAAAATCTTGTGTGTTGATTAAATACTAATTTCACTGATCCATAAAAAAGTGTCTCCTGTTTGCATGACTGTTTTATTTTGTTAATTATTTCGCTGGTAAGCCTTCCATTTTGATCGTTCATTGAAATAACCGACCATAACCATCAAAACCTTCCGAAATAATAACTATCCAATCTATATCATCCACTTTCAGTAGTAACCTCAGGGCAGGACATCCACATCTACCTGTCGCCCGGTCAAAACAGTGAGTTTCAGTATAAATCAAGTAATTAATCAATTTACAATTTTAATTGCGAACTCCATTGCAGAAATAATTCACTCCTGGATCGTTTCGTAGTTCCATGGCTCCGGAGATATCCCGCTCTGTTATGTATACAACCCTGCCCTGCTGAGTTCCCCCGCCGTTCGACGTTGACGGAACGTCCGTGGTTCCGGATATGCGAAGAACCTATAGCATGAAGCAGATTGATTTTTTTTTGTTTAATTTATGCCTGTGCCCTCAGCTGAGAATGAGTGGATGACGAATGCAAATTATCAGGAGAAACAGTTACCCATTTAGTTGAAGGAAAAGAATGTGTTAAAACTATAAGGTGAGAATGATAGTGGAAAGAATGATAGGCAGATAGAACGGACGCGCGTTTTAGTGATATTTATTTGTAATATAACAAAATTGTAGGAAAATTGATTCTATTTATTTTGCACATGTAAATACAGCAGTTCTCGGTCCTAAATTATGACGGTATGATAAAGCAAAGCAAAAAAGTAAGTCAGAATGAAGGAGCACTGTTTTTCACACAAGCACGCATTATGTTGTAAAAATTAGGTTTTACTGTACTTTTGTTTACCCTTCTGTTGAACTGTTAAACACACGTAATATTATTTGATAATATCAATAAACAAATATATCAGGAAGCTTCCTATATTACTCGTTTTTCTTTCGTTTGACTCTGTTTGCTGCAGTTTTTCATACGAATCTGGAATGGTAAGTTCAAAAAGAGTATTATTTTTGCAATTCTTTTCGCAATTCCGACTTGATATTACTCACTTTTCCTTTCATTCTCGAACGAACTCGAACTTCTTTTTGGAACTTGTTGCATACAATACTTTTTTCTATTAATTGTACAACTTTTTAAGTTTTAATTTAGTCCTTAATTTCAAATTAGCATTTGTCATCATTTTTGCTTAAATGAAATTTGATAGGCACACTATAAATGGTTAGGGCTTCGGATAATCGAGTCTGAACTAAATTTTAATATTCTCAATGTGTCATGATTTTCTCAACGAAAATGAGTTCGAATCGGAGCTAAGATTTATTTTAGTAACACAATTAAGAAAAAAACTAAATTTGAAGCCATTTTCAATAGAACATATTTCATATGAAATGTGAAAACTTTTTTCCGTTTTTAAAATTTAGCTTAAAATGCCATATAAATCGGCTTTTTTATAAACAAAACAATTTTTGAAGAATTTCCAAACATTATTATATGTTAGGGAGCATTCTTTTATTACGTGACGCTTTTGGGAGGGAGGGGGGTTGGGTGCCGTGTTACGCTTCTTAAAAAACAAATTTGGGGGTCTCAAAATCCAATTGTTTGCGTTACGTGATAAAAGAACACTCTCATTATCCGTTAATAAGCTTAACATCTTAGTTAACAAAATAAAAAAATGATTTTCGTCATTGAAAAAAAAAATCTGGAGTTTTTTAGAAAAGGTCCAATACACCAAATATTCAGTTTTTTGCTTTTTAGGTGTTTTTTAATACCCCTGACTCAAGGCGGTTTCGAAAACAGCCCAATCAAAAACTGGAAATTTGGTTTATTGGACTTTTAAAAAAACTCCAGATATCAAGCTTTATCTATCCATGCCCGAATGTTGCACGCTCGAAATGTCAAAATCACGCAGTGGTACCAACATTAACGAAAAAGTGTGGCTGTCATGCCATGGCTTAAAATCTGAATAAAAATAAGCTCATTTTCACAATAAAACCTAAAGGAACCAATAATTTGAAGATAAAATAAAAATGGTCATTTTGGAGTTTTTTTAAGGTTAACCAAATTTTTAAAAATTTCATCTGCAAAATATACAAGAAACAATTTAAAACTTGGAAAATAAATTTCCAATTTTTCGACAAAATTCACAAATTCACACATTTCTTTTAATTTTTTCGGATTTCCGAGTTTTGCGACTTTCTGAATTCAGTAGCTAAATACTACGTTTAAAATCACTGGATATTTAAAAACAATTCAATGTAAAAAACAATTTAAATTTATTTTGCATTATTATAAATAACATAATAAATACTAAAATATTATAAAATACAAATACGTCTTCGAAAAAACTACTCTAAGTTATTTAAAAATTTTAGATCCAAGATGGTGGTCAAAATGGCAGTGATGAAATAATGAGAAAACGAGTTTAGTCGGGCATTTGGTGATTTAGTTCAAATTTGACTGAAATAGGGCCGCAGGATTCGAATTTGGTGTTAAAAGTTAAAAAATAAAATTATATGAACATTTGTTTTTCGTTCTTTATTCGATTATCTGAAGTCCCATAAAAACCTTCGGATAATTGAATTTTCGGAATATTGTGCTTCGGATAATCGATCGCTTGAATTGTTTAAACATGTTGTTAGAAACAAAATAAAAAAAAAAAAAAACAAAAATCTCTTCCTAATTTCCTAAGATTTTTTTCCGGCATAAACAATCAGAAGCAAATCTCTTTTAATATCCACCAATCAACAATTAAAAACTAACATAATCCACCTATGTGGTTGGAGCCTTCCTCACAACAATGGCTGTATACACTAGTTTCATCTATTTTTTAGATCCGGCTTCTAAAAAGTACATCGATATCACTTAAGTGGCCATATCTCGAGACAGGGTTGCCAGATTTTCAAAGTTTTGGGCTCGTTGGAAAGGTTTTTTGATAACCTAACCAACGATGGGTCGGATGATGGATCCGGACATAGTTTACATACATTTCAGAGATCCGGCTTCAGAAAAGTACATCAATATCATATCTCGAGACAGGGTTGCCAGATCTTCAATGTTTTAGACTCGTTGGAAAGGTCTTTTGATAATCTAACCAATGATGGGTCGGATGATGGACCCGGACATAGTTTACATACATTTATGTGAGATCCGGCTTCAAAAAAGTACATCAATATTACTTAAGGGGCCATATCTTGAGACAGGGTTGCCAGATCTTCAATGTTTTGCACTCGTTGGAAAGGTCTTTTGATAACCTAACCAACGTCGGGTCTGATGATGGACCCGGACATAGTTTACATACATTTAAGTGAGATCCGGCTTCAAAAAAGTATATCAATATCACTTAAGTGGCCATATCTCGAGACAGGGTTGCCAGATCTTCAATGTTTTGGATTCCTTGGAAAGGTCTTTTGATAACCTAACCAACGATGGGTCGGATGATGGACCCGGACATAGTTTACATACAGTTAAGTGAGATCCAAGTGTATGTCAAAACACATTTTTATACATAACTTTTGAACTACTTATTGAAACTTCAATCTGTATAAAACTCGATCTATGGGACCCTAAACCAAGTCGAATGCAACAAGTTCGGGTCAAATCGGTTCAGCCAGTGCCGAGAAACATGAGCTAGTTTGTTGGTCACATACATACATACACACACACATACACACACACATTTGTTCAGTTTTCGATTCTGAGTCGATATGTATACATGAAGGTGGGTCTACGACGTTTTTATACGAAGTTCATTTTTAGAGCAGGATTATAGCCTTACCTCAGTGAGGAAGGCAAAACTTCATCATCCCGGTACAAGAATCGATCTCACGACCTCTGGATCGGAAAACCAGCAGCCGTTAGTCGAAACCCATCCCCTACGACCGGTCAGTATTCCCAGTGAGCAGATTTACTCTTTGAAGGGATCTGACTTTGCCGAGCCAGACAGGAATTGAACCCATCAGCTTCCGCTTACAAGGCGAAACCCGTAACCTCACGGCCACGGAAGCTCGGCAAACGTCTAATTTAAATGATTAGGTTATTTTAAGGGTTAGTGAAATTTCACGATTTCGCGGACAGCGTGAAATCCGCGAAATTTAGCTTTTTTCCCTAAATCCCGCAAAATTTTGTGTTTTTGTGAAATTGTAACGATTTTCTCAATATATTTTACCAAACTCAAATAGGAATAAAACTAATTTTAGGAACTGCTGTAGAATTAAGCCAGTGAATCTAAGAATATTGAATTGACCATTGTGGCACCCCCTTCAGCGTGGTGCAGACCCGTTATGCTATGCTATGCTGTAGAATTAGGCCAGTAAATACCGAAATACCCTTGTTCAACTACTAATATAGGGATAGTGAATTTTGACGATTTTGCGGACGGTGTGCAATTCTTGAATTTTTTAATAAATCACATTTAAAAAACATTTCTGACTTTTTTCAGTGTCCTGTTTAATTTTAACGATATTTGATTATGTGAGTGAATGATACCCGTGAAAGTTAAAAAATACTACATTTTTTGATTTCTGTTATCATTTCGAATACAAATTTCGATTCCGTTACAAATTATAATATTTTTCCTAAAAACGAAACTATTGGCACTACGCCCCCCGGGGCATGGCCTTCCTCTAACGTGGGATTTCTGCTCCAGCGCCTCTGACGAGACAGGAGAAACCGGGACCGACGTTTTACTTCACCATCCGATAGAAGCTCAGTGGATAAGGCGGGAATCGAACCCGCGTCTCATAGCATCATCGGGATCGGCAGCCGAAGCCGCTACCCCTGCGCCACGAGACCCACCCAATATTTTTCCTATTGATTTTAAATTTAGTTTTAGAAAAGAGAGATGAAAACTTTAAAAACTATTTTGCATGGGCATGGGTCGCAGAAAATTCAATTTATTTGACTCATTTTGGCTGGAAAGGATTGTTAAATCTTGCTTTGATATGAAATTCAATAAAATGTAAAGTGATAAAACAGAAGCAAATAAGCTAAAACTTTTTAGTTTAATTAGTCGAATACTAAAAAAGCAGTTGAATAAATGAGAATACGCATTTTGTTACAAAATATAAATAGAGCCCATCCATACACCAGATGGAAACTTTTTTTGAAAATTAGGATATTTTTTTGTGTCACGTTCAAATTTAGTGATTTTTTTTTTTTGTTTAGGCTGGTACAAATATTTTTAAAAGTTATTGTCACCCCCTACCTTCACAATTGGCCCGAAAAATCAGGGGGCAAAAAAAATATTTTTACAATAAACTTCAAAGTTTTAATGAAAATTCAAGTGCAACCAGCTGAAATCAAATTAAAAAACATTCTTCTGCGTTTAAAATCATTTTTAGCATGTTTGGGTTTATTACAAAATCTTAAGATTTTTTGAAAATTTTCGATGCAAAATCTTTTTTTTTCGATATAATTTTTGTTTTTGTCAGATCTTAGATTTTTTGAAAACTAATGATTGCAAAACAACTGAACTAGTGTAAAATGCATTTTAAAACACTTTTTTTCATTTAAATGTGAAGACTATGGCTTGTTATTTAAATTTTTATTTTTGACATAGGACTATGTCTTTACTTACTATATTGGGGGGCCAGTTCAGAAATTCGATCCAAAGCGTCACTTTTATGCGTTAAAAAAGGGGACATTTTGAACGCTTATATCTTTTTTCCCTGTGAATCAATCCAGATGGTTGGACCACCAATCGAAAGAGGAAGACTTCAGCTATTGTTTAACTACATAGATAGTCTGACTAAACATAGTTAAAGCACTTAAAACATGCAATCAAAATGAGTAATTTTTCAGTACAAATCGGACAGATGACCAATCAGAGCGAGCGTATGCATTCGAGACCGCGCCCCTTTTGTGCCGTTCTCCGGCTGTGCCGCTATTTAAGCAGAATATTTCGCAAAAGCAAGTCACTTTGGAACGAGCACTCGAACTGTGCACGTCGGGCCGGCGCGGAGCAGCAGCAGCAGCGGCCAATAGAAGAAGAGGACCAGCAACCAGAAGGAAGAACCACCGGTAGCAGAAGGAGGAAATTCGAGCGAAGCGGACGGCGTGGAAGTCGCTATGATGCGGCGGTTCTCATGAAAAATGGCCAATTCGACAGTGGTGGCCACAACCTGGAGTGGCTGGTGCCCTCAAAGAAGGTTCCTCCGGGGCCTGGGGGGACATTTACAGAAACATACGAGTTGTGGCAATATGAGTATCAAAATTCATGGTTTTTTATACTGAACATAATAATGGCCATTTCGACAGTAGTGGCCACAACCTGGAGTGGCTGGTGCCCTCAAAGAAGGTTCCTCCGGGGCCTGGGGGGACATTTACAGAAACATACGAGTTGTGGCAATATGGGTATCAAAATTCATGGTTTTTTATACTGAACATAATAATGGCCATTTCGACAGTAGTGTCCACAACCTGGAGTGGCCGGTGCCCTCAAAGAAGGTTCCCCCGGGGCTTGGGGGGACATTTACAGAAACATACGAGTTGTGGCAATATGGGTATCAAAATTCATGGTTTTTTATACTGAACATAATAATGGCCATTTCGACAGTAGAGGCCACAACCTGGAGTGGCCGGTGCCCTTAAAGAAGGTTCCCCCGGGGCTTGGGGGGACATTTACAGAAACATACGAGTTGTGGCAATATGGGTATCAAAATTCATGGTTTTTTATACTGAACATAATAATGGCCATTTCGACAGTAGTGGCCACAACCTGGAGTGGCCGGTGCCCTCAAAGAAGGTTCCCCGGGGCCTGGGGGACATTTACAGAAACATACGAGTTGTGGCAATATGGGTATCAAAATTCATGGTTTTTTATACTGAACATAATAATGGCCATTTCGACAGTAGTGTCCACAACCTGGAGTGGCCGGTGCCCTCAAAGAAGGTTCCCCCGGGGCTTGGGGGGACATTTACAGAAACATACGAGTTGTGGCAATATGGGTATCAAAATTCATGGTTTTTTATACTGAACATAATAATGGCCATTTCGACAGTAGAGGCCACAACCTGGAGTGGCCGGTGCCCTTAAAGAAGGTTCCCCCGGGGCTTGGGGGGACATTTACAGAAACATACGAGTTGTGGCAATATGGGTATCAAAATTCATGGTTTTTTATACTGAACATAATAATGGCCATTTCGACAGTAGTGGCCACAACCTGGAGTGGCCGGTGCCCTCAAAGAAGGTTCCCCCGGGGCCTGGGGGGACATTTACAGAAACATACGAGTTGTGGCAATATGGGTATCAAAATTCATGGTTTTTTATACTGAACATAATAATGGCCATTTCGACAGTAGTGTCCACAACCTGGAGTGGCCGGTGCCCTCAAAGAAGGTTCCCCCGGGGCCTGGGGGGACATTTACAGAAACATACGAGTTGTGGCAATATGGGTATCAAAATTCATGGTTTTTGATACTGAACATGATAATGGCCATTTCGACAGTAGTGGCCACAACCTGGAGTGGCCGGTGCCCTCAAAGAAGGTTCCCCCGGGGCCTGGGGGGACATTTACAGAAACATACGAGTTGTGGCAATATGGGTATCAAAATTCATGGTTTTTGACACTGAACATAATAATGGCCATTTCGACAGTAGTGGCCACAACCTGGAGTGGCTGGTGCCCTCAAAGAAGGTTCCCCCGGGGCCTGGGGGGACATTTACAGAAACATACGAGTTGTGACAATATGAGTATCAAAATTCATGGTTTTTGATACTGAACATGATAATGGCCATTTCGACAGTAGTGGCCACAACCTGGAGTGGCCGGTGCCCTCAAAGAAGGTTCCCCCGGGGCTTGGGGGGACATTTACAGAAACATACGAGTTGTGGCAATATGGGTATCAAAATTCATGGTTTTTTATACTGAACATAATAATGGCCATTTCGACAGTAGTGTCCACAACCTGGAGTGGCACCCCCTTCAGCGTGGTGCAGACCCGTTATGCTATGCTATGCTGTAGAATTAGGCCAGTAAATACCGAAATACCCTTGTTCAACTACTAATATAGGGATAGTGAATTTTGACGATTTTGCGGACGGTGTGCAATTCTTGAATTTTTTTTAATAAATCACATTTAAAAAAACATTTCTGACTTTTTTCAGTGTCCTGTTTAATTTTAACGATATTTGATTATGTGAGTGAATGATACCCGTGAAAGTTAAAAAATACTACATTTTTTGATTTCTGTTATCATTTCGAATACAAATTTCGATTCCGTTACAAATTATAATATTTTTCCTAAAAACGAAACTATTGGCACTACGCCCCCCGGGGCATGGCCTTCCTCTAACGTGGGATTTCTGCTCCAGCGCCTCTGACGAGACAGGAGAAACCGGGACCGACGTTTTACTTCACCATCCGATAGAAGCTCAGTGGATAAGGCGGGAATCGAACCCGCGTCTCATAGCATCATCGGGATCGGCAGCCGAAGCCGCTACCCCTGCGCCACGAGACCCACCCAATATTTTTCCTATTGATTTTAAATTTAGTTTTAGAAAAGAGAGATGAAAACTTTAAAAACTATTTTGCATGGGCATGGGTCGCAGAAAATTCAATTTATTTGACTCATTTTGGCTGGAAAGGATTGTTAAATCTTGCTTTGATATGAAATTCAATAAAATGTAAAGTGATAAAACAGAAGCAAATAAGCTAAAACTTTTTAGTTTAATTAGTCGAATACTAAAAAAGCAGTTGAATAAATGAGAATACGCATTTTGTTACAAAATATAAATAGAGCCCATCCATACACCAGATGGAAACTTTTTTTGAAAATTAGGATATTTTTTGTGTCACGTTCAAATTTAGTGATTTTTTTTTGTTTAGGCTGGTACAAATATTTTTAAAAGTTATTGTCACCCCCTACCTTCACAATTGGCCCGAAAAATCAGGGGGCAAAAAAAATATTTTTACAATAAACTTCAAAGTTTTAATGAAAATTCAAGTGCAACCAGCTGAAATCAAATTAAAAAACATTCTTCTGCGTTTAAAATCATTTTTAGCATGTTTGGGTTTATTACAAAATCTTAAGATTTTTTGAAAATTTTCGATGCAAAATCTTTTTTTTTCGATATAATTTTTGTTTTTGTCAGATCTTAGATTTTTTGAAAACTAATGATTGCAAAACAACTGAACTAGTGTAAAATGCATTTTAAAACACTTTTTTTCATTTAAATGTGAAGACTATGGCTTGTTATTTAAATTTTTATTTTTGACATAGGACTATGTCTTTACTTACTATATTGGGGGGCCAGTTCAGAAATTCGATCCAAAGCGTCACTTTTATGCGTTAAAAAAGGGGACATTTTGAACGCTTATATCTTTTTCCTGTGAATCAATCCAGATGGTTGGACCACCAATCGAAAGAGGAAGACTTCAGCTATTGTTTAACTACATAGATAGTCTGACTAAACATAGTTAAAGCACTTAAAACATGCAATCAAAATGAGTAATTTTTCAGTACAAATCGGACAGATGACCAATCAGAGCGAGCGTATGCATTCGAGACCGCGCCCCTTTTGTGCCGTTCTCCGGCTGTGCCGCTATTTAAGCAGAATATTTCGCAAAAGCAAGTCACTTTGGAACGAGCACTCGAACTGTGCACGTCGGGCCGGCGCGGAGCAGCAGCAGCAGCGGCCAATAGAAGAAGAGGACCAGCAACCAGAAGGAAGAACCACCGGTAGCAGAAGGAGGAAATTCGAGCGAAGCGGACGGCGTGGAAGTCGCTATGATGCGGCGGTTCTCATGAAAAATGGCCAATTCGACAGTGGTGGCCACAACCTGGAGTGGCTGGTGCCCTCAAAGAAGGTTCCTCCGGGGCCTGGGGGGACATTTACAGAAACATACGAGTTGTGGCAATATGAGTATCAAAATTCATGGTTTTTTATACTGAACATAATAATGGCCATTTCGACAGTAGTGGCCACAACCTGGAGTGGCTGGTGCCCTCAAAGAAGGTTCCTCCGGGGCCTGGGGGGACATTTACAGAAACATACGAGTTGTGGCAATATGGGTATCAAAATTCATGGTTTTTTATACTGAACATAATAATGGCCATTTCGACAGTAGTGTCCACAACCTGGAGTGGCCGGTGCCCTCAAAGAAGGTTCCCCCGGGGCTTGGGGGGACATTTACAGAAACATACGAGTTGTGGCAATATGGGTATCAAAATTCATGGTTTTTTATACTGAACATAATAATGGCCATTTCGACAGTAGAGGCCACAACCTGGAGTGGCCGGTGCCCTTAAAGAAGGTTCCCCCGGGGCTTGGGGGGACATTTACAGAAACATACGAGTTGTGGCAATATGGGTATCAAAATTCATGGTTTTTTATACTGAACATAATAATGGCCATTTCGACAGTAGTGGCCACAACCTGGAGTGGCCGGTGCCCTCAAAGAAGGTTCCCCCGGGGCCTGGGGGGACATTTACAGAAACATACGAGTTGTGGCAATATGGGTATCAAAATTCATGGTTTTTTATACTGAACATAATAATGGCCATTTCGACAGTAGTGTCCACAACCTGGAGTGGCCGGTGCCCTCAAAGAAGGTTCCCCCGGGGCTTGGGGGGACATTTACAGAAACATACGAGTTGTGGCAATATGGGTATCAAAATTCATGGTTTTTTATACTGAACATAATAATGGCCATTTCGACAGTAGAGGCCACAACCTGGAGTGGCCGGTGCCCTTAAAGAAGGTTCCCCCGGGGCTTGGGGGGACATTTACAGAAACATACGAGTTGTGGCAATATGGGTATCAAAATTCATGGTTTTTTATACTGAACATAATAATGGCCATTTCGACAGTAGTGGCCACAACCTGGAGTGGCCGGTGCCCTCAAAGAAGGTTCCCCGGGGCCTGGGGGACATTTACAGAAACATACGAGTTGTGGCAATATGGGTATCAAAATTCATGGTTTTTATACTGAACATAATAATGGCCATTTCGACAGTAGTGGCCACAACCTGGAGTGGCCGGTGCCCTCAAAGAAGGTTCCCCGGGGCCTGGGGGACATTTACAGAAACATACGAGTTGTGGCAATATGGGTATCAAAATTCATGGTTTTGATACTGAACATAATAATGGCCATTTCGACAGTAGTGGCCACAACCTGGAGTGGCCGGTGCCCTCAAAGAAGGTTCCCCGGGGCCTGGGGGACATTTACAGAAACATACGAGTTGTGGCAATATGGGTATCAAAATTCATGGTTTTTGACACTGAACATAATAATGGCCATTTCGACAGTAGTGGCCACAACCTGGAGTGGCTGGTGCCCTCAAAGAAGGTTCCCCCGGGGCCTGGGGGGACATTTACAGAAACATACGAGTTGTGACAATATGAGTATCAAAATTCATGGTTTTGATACTGAACATGATAATGGCCATTTCGACAGTAGTGGCCACAACCTGGAGTGGCCGGTGCCCTCAAAGAAGGTTCCCCCGGGGCTTGGGGGGACATTTACAGAAACATACGAGTTGTGGCAATATGGGTATCAAAATTCATGGTTTTTATACTGAACATAATAATGGCCATTTCGACAGTAGTGTCCACAACCTGGAGTGGCACCCCTTCAGCGTGGTGCAGACCCGTTATGCTATGCTATGCTGTAGAATTAGGCCAGTAAATACCGAAATACCCTTGTTCAACTACTAATATAGGGATAGTGAATTTTGACGATTTTGCGGACGGTGTGCAATTCTTGAATTTTTTAATAAATCACATTTAAAAAACATTTCTGACTTTTTTCAGTGTCCTGTTTAATTTTAACGATATTTGATTATGTGAGTGAATGATACCCGTGAAAGTTAAAAAATACTACATTTTTTGATTTCTGTTATCATTTCGAATACAAATTTCGATTCCGTTACAAATTATAATATTTTTCCTAAAAACGAAACTATTGGCACTACGCATGGCCTTCCTCTAACGTGGGATTTCATCTGACGAGTCGCAGAAAAATCAATCTTATCATTCGACTCATTTTGGCTGGGGCAAAAAATTCAATTTATTTGACTCATTTTGGCTGGAAAGGATTGTTAAATCTTGCTTTGATATGAAATTCAATAAAATGTAAAGTGATAAAACAGAAGCAAATAAGCTAAAACTTTTAGTTTAATTAGTCGAATACTAAAAAGCAGTTGAATAAATGAGAATACGCATTTTGTTACAAAATATAAATAGAGCCCATCCATACACCAGATGGAAACTTTTTTTGAAAATTAGGATATTTTTTTGTGTCACGTTCAAATTTAGTGATTTTTTTTTTTGTTTAGGCTGGTACAAATATTTTTAAAAGTTATTGTCACCCCCTACCTTCACAATTGGCCCGAAAAATCAGGGGGCAAAAAAAATATTTTTACAATAAACTTCAAAGTTTTAATGAAAATTCAAGTGCAACCAGCTGAAATCAAATTAAAAACATTCTTCTGCGTTTAAAATCATTTTTAGCATGTTTGGGTTTATTACAAAATCTTAAGATTTTTTGAAAATTTTCGATGCAAAATCTTTTTTTTTCGATATAATTTTTGTTTTTGTCAGATCTTAGATTTTTTGAAAACTAATGATTGCAAAACAACTGAACTAGTGTAAAATGCATTTTAAAACACTTTTTTTCATTTAAATGTGAAGACTATGGCTTGTTATTTAAATTTTTATTTTTGACATAGGACTATGTCTTTACTTACTATATTGGGGGGCCAGTTCAGAAATTCGATCCAAAGCGTCACTTTTATGCGTTAAAAAAGGGGACATTTTGAACGCTTATATCTTTTTTCCCTGTGAATCAATCCAGATGGTTGGACCACCAATCGAAAGAGGAAGACTTCAGCTATTGTTTAACTACATAGATAGTCTGACTAAACATAGTTAAAGCACTTAAAACATGCAATCAAAATGAGTAATTTTTCAGTACAAATCGGACAGATGACCAATCAGAGCGAGCGTATGCATTCGAGACCGCGCCCCTTTGTGCCGTTCTCCGGCTGTGCCGCTATTTAAGCAGAATATTTCGCAAAAGCAAGTCACTTTGGAACGAGCACTCGAACTGTGCACGTCGGGCCGGCGCGGAGCAGCAGCAGCAGCGGCCAATAGAAGAAGAGGACCAGCAACCAGAAGGAAGAACCACCGGTAGCAGAAGGAGGAAATTCGAGCGAAGCGGACGGCGTGGAAGTCGCTATGATGCGGCGGTTCTCATGAAAAATGGCCAATTCGACAGTGGTGGCCACAACCTGGAGTGGCTGGTGCCCTCAAAGAAGGTTCCTCCGGGGCCTGGGGGGACATTTACAGAAACATACGAGTTGTGGCAATATGAGTATCAAAATTCATGGTTTTTTATACTGAACATAATAATGGCCATTTCGACAGTAGTGGCCACAACCTGGAGTGGCTGGTGCCCTCAAAGAAGGTTCCTCCGGGGCCTGGGGGGACATTTACAGAAACATACGAGTTGTGGCAATATGGGTATCAAAATTCATGGTTTTTTATACTGAACATAATAATGGCCATTTCGACAGTAGTGTCCACAACCTGGAGTGGCCGGTGCCCTCAAAGAAGGTTCCCCCGGGGCTTGGGGGGACATTTACAGAAACATACGAGTTGTGGCAATATGGGTATCAAAATTCATGGTTTTTTATACTGAACATAATAATGGCCATTTCGACAGTAGAGGCCACAACCTGGAGTGGCCGGTGCCCTTAAAGAAGGTTCCCCCGGGGCTTGGGGGGACATTTACAGAAACATACGAGTTGTGGCAATATGGGTATCAAAATTCATGGTTTTTTATACTGAACATAATAATGGCCATTTCGACAGTAGTGGCCACAACCTGGAGTGGCCGGTGCCCTCAAAGAAGGTTCCCCGGGGCCTGGGGGGACATTTACAGAAACATACGAGTTGTGGCAATATGGGTATCAAAATTCATGGTTTTTTATACTGAACATAATAATGGCCATTTCGACAGTAGTGTCCACAACCTGGAGTGGCCGGTGCCCTCAAAGAAGGTTCCCCCGGGGCTTGGGGGGACATTTACAGAAACATACGAGTTGTGGCAATATGGGTATCAAAATTCATGGTTTTTTATACTGAACATAATAATGGCCATTTCGACAGTAGAGGCCACAACCTGGAGTGGCCGGTGCCCTTAAAGAAGGTTCCCCCGGGGCTTGGGG
This sequence comes from Culex quinquefasciatus, assembly GCF_015732765.1. Classification (NCBI taxonomy): domain Eukaryota; kingdom Metazoa; phylum Arthropoda; class Insecta; order Diptera; family Culicidae; genus Culex; species Culex quinquefasciatus. The sequence goes on along the minus strand of NC_051862.1, from coordinate 25,710,858 downwards.
GGACATTTACAGAAACATACGAGTTGTGGCAATATGGGTATCAAAATTCATGGTTTTTTATACTGAACATAATAATGGCCATTTCGACAGTAGTGTCCACAACCTGGAGTGGCCGGTGCCCTCAAAGAAGGTTCCCCCGGGGCTTGGGGGGACATTTACAGAAACATACGAGTTGTGGCAATATGGGTATCAAAATTCATGGTTTTTTATACTGAACATAATAATGGCCATTTCGACAGTAGTGTCCACAACCTGGAGTGGCCGGTGCCCTCAAAGAAGGTTCCCCCGGGGCCTGGGGGGACATTTACAGAAACATACGAGTTGTGGCAATATGGGTATCAAAATTCATGGTTTTTGACACTGAACATAATAATGGCCATTTCGACAGTAGTGTCCACAACCTGGAGTGGCCGGTGCCCTGGTTTTATTTAATAATTAAAATTCTGATGGTCACTGACCAAAATCCACATAAAAATCAAAAGAACAGCAAACAAAGTTATATGAAACAAAAAACTAAAGATGAAAAGTTAAACTGTATCCCTTAACATGAAAAATGTATACAAACGATATAAACTGGAAAATAAAAACATTTACAGAAACATACGAGTTGTGGCAATATGGGTATCAAAATTCATGGTTTTTTATACTGAACATAATAATGGCCATTTCGACAGTAGTGGCCACAACCTGGAGTGGCCGGTGCCCTCAAAGAAGGTTCCCCCGGGGCTTGGGGGGACATTTACAGAAACATACGAGTTGTGGCAATATGGGTATCAAAATTCATGGTTTTTTATACTGAACATAATAATGGCCATTTCGACAGTAGTGGCCACAACCTGGAGTGGCCGGTGCCCTCAAAGAAGGTTCCCCGGGGCCTGGGGGACATTTACAGAAACATACGAGTTGTGGCAATATGGGTATCAAAATTCATGGTTTTTTATACTGAACATAATAATGGCCATTTCGACAGTAGTGTCCACAACCTGGAGTGGCCGGTGCCCTCAAAGAAGGTTCCCCCGGGGCCTGGGGGACATTTACAGAAACATACGAGTTGTGGCAATATGGGTATCAAAATTCATGGTTTTGACACTGAACATAATAATGGCCATTTCGACAGTAGTGGCCACAACCTGGAGTGGCCGGTGCCCTCAAAGAAGGTTCCCCGGGGCCTGGGGGGACATTTACAGAAACATACGAGTTGTGGCAATATGGGTATCAAAATTCATGGTTTTTGATACTGAACATAATGGCCATTTCGACAGTAGTGGCCACAACCTGGAGTGGCCGGTGCCCTTAAAGCAGGTTCCCCCGGGGCCCGGAAGCCTTTTTACAGAACCATACGAGTTGTGGCATATTGGTATCAAAATTCATGGTTTTTGATACTGTACATGAAAATTGACATTCCGACAGTAGTGGCCACAACCTTGAGTGACCGGTGATCTCAAAGCAGGTTTCCCCGGGGCCCGGAGGGTCTTTAACAGAACCATACGAGTTGTGGCAATATGGATATCAAAATTCATGGTTTTTGATACTGAACATGAAAATTGACATTTCGACCGTAGTGGCCACAACCTGGAGTTGCCGGTGCCCTCATAGAAGGTTCACCTTGGGAGAACATTTATGACAATTTTGCCGACAAATCTATGAAACAAAATAAAGTAATCTTAATTCAGATTTCACTAGCAATCCAAAAACACATTCAAACTGTTTGGTCCTATGTCTTTCGGTTATGTCTCTGACATACCATCTTGAACTTTTTTTATTTTGACCTCGGCCAGGGCCGAGGACAAAACTTTTTAAATATTTGCATCGGCCTTATTGATGAATAATATATAAAAAAGTAGTTTCTGTGATTTAAACAAAAGATTTTCAGAGTGATTATTACATTTTTTACGTTCCGCGAAATTTGCGTGAAATGTGGTGTTTTGAAATTGAGGTCCCCGTGAAATTTGATATTTTCGAGCGTGAAAAATCACTAAGCCTAGCACTAATTATTCACCACGGTCATTTCGAATTCAACGTTTGCTAAAAAATAATCAAACACGTAAAAATAAACAAAATCCGGCCCTTTTTTAAATAATTAACACCGACTTTCAACAACCACCCTACCTCTATTTTAAAGTAATCAACACACACACCGCTAAACTGCTCAATGAATTTGCTCACCTTTCCACGAATACACCACCCTTGTTTACCTCGGTTCGGGTGCAAAAACGGTAAAAACATAAACATTCCGCTACTTCCTCCGTCAGAAGTCGCTTCGCTGTGTGCGTGTGCTCTCCCTTTCCGAACAGGCTTCGGGCGATTCCGATTCCAGCCAAACCGCGAGAATCAATCAAACATGGAAACGGGATCGCTTCGTCGTCGTGCTGTCGAGTGAGGAAAAATTTTCATTCAAAAATCCGGTGCAAAACTCGCGTCGAGTGTCGCGAATCGTGTCGTTTGCGGTGCAGTTAGTGAGGTGCGTCACGGCGAAAGTGTTGTTTCGGAGGAAAACGTGAATTTTGGAGTGGAAATTGGGATTTTAAGTTTCGCCAAAAGTGCACTCTTTTTCCTTTTCCAACATGTCTTCCGTCTGACAGAGACGGTGGCTCATTCATAAGTGATTTTCATTCGGGAAAATTTTGCACTCGTTTTTCGTAGTAGGCCGTGTCCTGGTGATCATCGTCGGAGAAAATGGCCCCCGGATCGAACAACCACAACAATAACAACAACAACAACCGGCAGACCGGGGCCAAGCCGAAAACCAAGTCCTCGAAAAAGAACTCGGTTCCGAGGGAAGTGGTCGCCCCGACCAGACGGGATCTGCAGCAGCTGAATGTGAGTATCTGTGTATGGGTGTGGGCGAGTGTGACGTGTCGGCTGTCAGTGAGCAATAAAAAAAAAGAAGAGAAAAGAGAGGGGATGAGATTTGTGGGTGTTGGTGATGGCACCAACACTTTGATGGTTTGTTTTTGTTTACGTTTTTTACGCGAAGCGCGTAAAAAGCCGACTATCGTAGTGAGGAGGTGGCCTGTCGGTGGGGTTTGTTAACTTTGTTTTTGGCACCGGTTGAATTTTAATTGAAAATTCTCCCTCAACACTTATTTACAAATCTACATAAATTTAAATAAGTTGGTGTCACGAAATAAGGGATATTCTCATATGTTTGTGAAGTGATCCGATTATTTATTGCTAAAAATTTGACTTCCAAAATACGTATTTTTGAATTTTCGATTTTTTTTGTTTGACCATTTTATTGGATTTTGAATTTCCCTGGAAAAGTGGTTTTTATTTATAAATCCCATGAATTCTGAGAATATTTTTGAAATGGTCACAAAAACAATTTTCAATACATTCAATAACTTACTGGTTATAATCTAGACTATAATCTGAACAGGGGCAGCAGTTTTAAGTTAACTTAAAAGAATTAAAAAATTGATTTTTTTGCTCTTTCTTGTGCTTTGGATTTAAATAAACCGCATTTATTTATCCTATTTGATATAGATTGATTAACTTTTTTATTATTTTTATTTGATGTGACTCGCCGGTATTTGTAACACTAAAATTCGTGCAAAAAAACTTATGCACGTGGGTGTACAGAATATGGAGTAAAAGATGATCGAATTGTTCACCTAGTGCTCACATGTGTTTGTGTTTTGGGCGTAATATTCAATGTTTGGCCCTTTTAAAATGTTAGTCTTAATTTAAAAAATTTCAAAATGTTTTTTTTCGAAGAGATCGGAAAATTATACGAATGTTTCATGTATTAACGTTAAAATCGGACCATTAGCTGCTGAGATATCGTCATTGTAAAATGGTGGGTTATTTTGGTGAGATTAAGAAAACTTCAATTTCCGTGTTTCTTTTTCTTAAAGCGGCTCGTTCTCAGCAATCCGAGGTCCAATCTTCAATGTCTCCTAGACAATTTTATAGTAAATTTTTTGAACTTCTCAAAAAATATTTTTAGAAATGGTCACTTACGGTCACTATTTTTTAGAATTGAAAACTGCAAATATTTCGCTAAAATCAAACTTTCGGTGGCTATATCTTGAAAACGGAGCCCTTTATCAAAAAATCTGTAGAGTTCTTTTCGATTGCCAATTCAATTTTGCATTAAAAAATAATGTCAAACTTGTTTTTGCATGAATCTTCGATTTTTTTTCCAAAAATCACTGTTTTTTCAAAAATTCATAGCTTGACCATGTTTCTCTATGGCTCTAAAGTTGCGGATTTTTGTCCCTAAAACATATAAAAATCTCGAAAACCAAAAAATATGTAATTTGGAAAATTGAATTTTAGTGAAAAAAAAGTTGATAATTTTTTTTCCGTCTGCCTTTTTTTCTCAAAAGTCCTCAACAATACCTACAACTTTGCCGAAGACACCAAATTGATCAGAAAATTCACTGCAAAGTTACAGCTGTTTGAATATTTACATACCATTTTTGTATGGACAGCAGCCAAAATTGTATGGAGACTTGTATGGGTGAACCAATAACGCAAAATAGCTTATTTGGTCATAGGGAAAGCCCCCACAAAGTTTAAGTCAAATCAAAAAATACAAAAAATAAAAATGGTCGAAATCGGTCGATTTCGTAGAGAGTTGCTCTTTTAAAATGCGATACAAATAGCACAAGAATTTTTAGTTTAATTTATTTTCCAAAAACTGTTATTTTTAAATAATCTCTTTAAAATTTAACTCTGACCTCTTATTTTAGGAAAACTTTTAAAAATAAAGATTCGGCATTGTTCGGAATAAAATCCAAAGTCGAAATAAAAAAATTACAAACCTTTTCTATTTTATATATTAACCGCTTTTGTTTAGAAGTTTAAAAATATCCACAAAACAATATTTCTAGTATTCTTTAGTACTTTTTCAAAATAACCAATGCGTCATGAGTTTCCTATATACATAAGACCTTTTGAAAAAGTTAGCGTGTGTTGATAAATCCTTCCCAATTCGATACTTTAAAAGAAAATGTCAGATATGAACCGATGAGGAATTCCCCCAGGGTTAAGAAACACTGGGATAATTAAATCACCATAAAAAAAAAGATTTATTTTTTTATTGTCGAGCTTCAGAAATTTTAAATTCAAGATGGCGAAGATGAAATATTGAATAAATGCATTTTGTTATTTAAATGTCTTATGGGCGTAATATTGAATGTTTGGCCCGTTTAAAATGTTAGTCTTGATTTCAAATTTTTGAAAATATTTTTTTCGAAATGTCAGAAAATTTCACGAATGTTTCATGTTTTAACATTGTAAATCGGACCTATAGTTGCTGAGATATCGACATTCGAAAATGGTGGGTTGTTTGGGTGAGACTTAGAAAACATCAATTTTTCTGTTTTTAACCTTTGCATGGCAATGTCTCAGCAACTATGCTGCCCATGATCGCATAAAGTCCCATATGCATTCTCATCGTTTTTGAGTTAATGATGCAGTTTGGTTCAAAATCGTGTGCTCTTTCAGAAAAGCCTATAACATCCGGTACTTTGTTCTAGAAATCCGGAGGAAATCCAGTTTTTTCATGAAAACTTAACACGTAGCCTTATGTGTGGGACAAACTTCAAATGCGTTTTTCTCAACTTGCTGTTTTTGCATATGGGACATTTATGCGAACATGGGCAGTATGGGTCGTATCAACAAAGTTCAATGAGAATTTTCTCAGCTTTTCAAAATTATTTTTTTCAAAGGTGGGCAAACATGGGCACTAATTTAAAAAAAACTATACTAAGCGACTATATTCGATTTTTTGAAAAATTATATTGATTCAAAAATCATAACTCGGTCAAAGATTTTTTGCCCATTCTGAAAATTTCTGAAAAGTTGGCATTTTTTGTCCTCTAAAACATATTAAAAAATAAAAAATAAATAAAAATAGTGTTTTTTTGCAAATCAAGTTTTAGTGACAAAATGTTAAATTAAAAATCACTAATTTTTTTTTACCGTGTATCATTTTTTTCAGTGTAGTCCATATCCATACCTCCTTCAAAAATTAATTCCTTCAAAGATACAGATTTTTGAATTTTACAAATCATTTTTGTATGGACAGCTGCCAAATTTGTATGGAAAATTATATGGACAAACTGAAGATGCAAAATGGCTTCTTTGGGCATACCGAAGGCACCAAAAAAGTTTCAGCCGGATTAAAAAAATACAAAAATTAAAATTAAAGAAAAAAGACCGATTCCGCAGAGAACTGCTCCCATATAAACCTTCGGATAATCGAGTCTGGACTGTATTAGCCAAATTAGTGCTGATATTTTCTTAGTACTATTTTTAATTTTATGAAAGTCCTATTAATTACTAAAAAGTAAGAATTCAACTGTTCCACTTTTTTCACAGCCATTTCCAAATAACTAAACTAGAGTTAGAAATCAAAGGAGCAATTATCTACGAAATCGGTCTTTTTTAATTTTTATTTTTGTGTTTTTTAAATCCGGCTATTTTGGTTCCTTCGGTATGTCCAAAGAAGCTATTTTGCATCATTAGTTTGTCCATAAAATTTTTCATACAAATTTGGCAGCTGTCCATACAAAAATGATGTATGAAAATTCAAAAATCTTGAAGATTTTTTGACAAAGAACTTTGTCTTAGGGCTCTATACAAGGGTAGCAATCCAGATTTTTCGCGAAGCGAAATGTAACGCGTAGAAGCAAATTTTCGAAAAAGTGCAAGATTTCAAACGATTGTATCTTTTTCCCTCTCGACTAATTTGAACGTTTTACACCAAACGAAAGGGAAGACTTACTTAATGATCTTAAAACATGTTTATTACAGTACTTATTTATTTAAGTACTTAAAAGTTAACATAAAACTACTAAAGAATAGCGAACGCTGATTGGTCAAGCGCAACCTTTCCCGAACACATTAATCAGATTCAAGTATCTAGCACTTAGAAAATTTTGCCTTGCCTCCTCCTTCCGTGGAACTGTCACGCGAGAATGTAGCACCATGGTTGCAACATGCCGTGCGATACTATTTAAGTTAGCACTTAGCCTCAGAAAAGTTCAGTGCCTACCGAGGTTTCATCCGAGGCGGACCTCGCGTTGGTTTTTTAAATGCTCACAAATACATTCGCACCCTCACACAAAGCACTGTTTAGGTTCCAACTCGGAAGGGATTGTGTCTAACTTGAAAGGGGGTGTTTTTCGGCAGCTTACTCAAGCAAAAGAAACCAATTTTAATGTTTTTACGTGTATTTATTTGAAAAACATTTTTTTTTCTAAACCCCCTAATCCTCCACATCATTCTCCTCAACACCCACTTTTTCTTACTGTCGCCGGTGTCCCCGATTCGGTCCCTTCTTTCCGTCCGTTCACTCTCCGACCGCATCGCATCCAGCCGTGCTGTTCTCGCCGACTTTCTCGCGGCATACGTTTCAGCTGCTTGGCCGTGCCTACCGCTGACAAGTCCGCTTCTGGCAGACTTCTGCGACGCTCGTTCTTGCTGCTCAACCCGACCTTTCGACATCGTGGCGGCGCCAACTTCGGACAGTATACCTCCTTTCCGCGGGTACCTGTACGAAGCGCGCGGGATCGCGGAATTTCTGCTTGCCGGTAGTTTCCATCTAGGTGAGGAAACCGCAATCTTCGGCTGCGAACACAGCGAAGTTCACTCGCAGCGACTTTTTTTCTGCTTCTCATCTGGCTCTGGGACGGGACGGCTGGATAGAGTCTTCTTTTTGAGTGTTTACGTTTGTATTCTTTTTCTGTTTTTTGCAAGAAAATTTGTGTTCGAAAACAAATATCAAGCAATCTGTGATTCAGATAGCTTGACAATTCAAATTTTCTTGATGATGTTTTTCAACTCAGTGCTCAAGCATGCGGATGACTTTTTCTTTGGTTGAAATGTTGTTTAGTTTTCCCTCGCAGTTTTTTTTTTTGAATTTGGCTGTTAAAATTTGCGGTTGGACGTGGGTGGAAAATCCTGAGTTTATGTTCCATCGTTTTACGGTGGATCCGTTCATAAGGAGCTGCCGGATACAAATCACTTGAAATGGTTGGCAAATCAAAGATGAGTCAAAAAATGTTCACTTCTTAATTTTTTATGTGTTTTTTATAAGTAAGTTTTTTAATTTTCATTTGGATGTGAAAAATGCAATACGATTTAAATGCGTTTTCTTACTTCAATCTAAAAAAATCGTAAAAAGCCTACAAGCGAGCCTGCAAGTCATTAAATGGGAGGGGAGATTTTTTCCTAGATCTGCTCCTGTCGTTGTCCCGTTACGCAAAGAAAGTAAATAAATCTTTCCCAGTTCCTCAAAGAGGAGCACGTCGAATTCAACGGCAATTTTTACTCAACTTTGAAGAAAGTTAACATTCCATAGGTCGCACGCCCTAAGGTGTCAGAATCGAAAGAAATGGCTGGCAAGAATTCAAATTTGTACCAATTCATTCACTTCAAAGAGCAAAAAAGTTTGTTTTTCAATTTGTGGCAATGAGTTGAAATAAAAAGTGCGAAAAAATCAAATAGGCTAAACTGTGGCCATTATTTTTGTTTGCTTTTAAATCCAGTACGATGTTGTTTCTTCACGCCACATTTTAATTTCATGGGAATCACAGGTTTAATATTGTTCAATCTAGATGACATTTCTATGTAACGCGAAAAAATAACAATAGTTTTAAATGGGCAAAAGAATAGTCAGTTCATGAAATGTATTGTTTTTAAAATGAAAATGCTGATAAGTCAACATTTGGTGTATGATAGAAATAAATGCCTTTCAATTGAAAATATTTTAAACAATCTTTTAATGCAATTTACAATTATTTGTGAAATTGATTTAATTTTTCTCAACTCAAATTACAATACTTCTCATTTTTTCCTAATAAGAAAGGACTGGTTTAGGTTGACAGAAGCGGCCATGTTGAAAGTGGTTTAGTTTGACAATAGGTTTTTTTCTCTCTGTTTATCCCATCCCAGGGTTGACAGAAGCGGCCATGTTGAAAGTGGTTTAGTTTGACAATAGGTTTTTTTCTCTCTGTTTATCCCATCCCAGGGTTGACAGAAGCGGCCATGTTGAAAGTGGTTTAGTTTGACAATAGCATTTTTTCTCTCTGTTTATCCCATCCCAGGTTGAGTGGTGTTTTTGACAGTTATTTTGGGTCAACTTGCAAGAAAATTATGTGTTTCTTTTGTTTTTCAAGCGCGCATGCTCGTATAACTCCCAGCTCTAGCGCACACGGTTGGCTTGAATTACTTTTAAATTATTATTAATAATAATAAATACAACTTTGGATTACTTTTATGCAAATTACATGATAAATCGCTTTCCAGATACACTAACGTTTTATTGGGTACCAAACATCATGGATTTTTATACTAGACATAAAAATGGATATTAAGACAGAATAGGATCCTAAAGCCCTATGTATTTTTTTGTACAACGGTAAAAAACAAAATTTTATGCAAAAACAACATTTTAAGATGGATCAACTATGGCATCCTTGGTCAAGTCAAGTAGAATGCTTTCGGTCAAGAAGAGCTGCGAACTAGGCTGCGAACTTAATTTTTAATAATTGAAATATTTAAAAATCTTTTTTTAATCCTTTGTGGTCGTACAAAGTTTCTTAAAAAAAATAGCTCTATCGTTTGGTTCTGAACAATGGTATAATCACGGGTGTCAATAATAATAGTTTCCGCACGCTGATACGACCGCAAGAAAAAATATTCAAAATAAACCAGGTTGACAGGCAAATCAATGCTGAATTTCAGTTCAACTTCGTCGTCGTCGAGCTAACTTGTCGTACGTGCATTTTGGGCCAAATTGAGTTAAGAACGCCATTTTGTGCAGCTCAAAATGCCTCACCTTTGACCCTCACAGATCCCCAAAATTCGATTTCAATCCTGAGATACTCAACGAAATCTGAAAAAAAACTCCTTGCATTTTTGTCTCTTTACATATGTATATAAAAGAAGTTTCAATCTCGTCGTGCTATCTTGCCGCTCCCTGAAAATTGATGTAAGTGCGACTACTGGCCAAAGGGATTTCAGGTCAGAACGCGTTTGACGCACGTGCAAGTTAGATTACCGTAAACATTTGTAATGTAGCACCGGATTCGAGTGGTAGAAATTACAGTTCTCCCATTGTACATTGCAGACAAAAAGCAAAACTGCTCGAATAGAAATACTCCATTATAACTCGGGACTCCGGCAACCAACTTCAACCAAAATTTGGGACAGAAAGCGACATACGACAAGATAGTATGATGATGTCGACTTGCTGATTTTTACAACGTGGTATTTCGTCGGCCATAACCTCCTGTCAGTCGAAGCGATGTAAAATCTTGATTTTATCTCGCAATAAGCAATAATAACAATAATAATATTAATTTTAGAAATACAACCCCTGGATGCAAACCAATTTTCATTTTTGTTTCACTATATTAAGTATCAAACTTCATGGACTTTAATATATGACATTAAAATTTACATTTAAACCAGCCCCTAAGATGATAGTTTTCGTTGCGCGTATCCACCGACAGATGGCAATGTGGGCCTCATCGGAGCTCGTCCGCTAAAAATGTTACCCAAAATTCGTGTGGGATTTTTTTGTTTCCGTAACGGCTTTCGCGGGACTCTCTCTCTCATTTTTTTAGAATAATTCTAATAATTGTTCTCTAAACAAGTATTTCCAGAAAAAATCCCAAACGACAAAATGTTTAACCAAAAACAGACAAAGACTATATTTATTTAAACTATTCGTTATTTTCAAATGTTTAGCTAGATAATATCGAAGGCCGCCATCTTATGCCCACTGGGCCCACACATAACTGCAGATTGTCAAGGGGAACAGATTGGTCGATGCAAAATAATTAGGCACGGGCAACATGTTTTGCGCTTGCAACACTGCCAGTTTTGCTGGGCGTAAAGGGCGGTTGGTGTCCAGCGCGTTTGGATCTGTCAAACATTGGCCAATCTGTTTCCTTGACAATCTGTACACATAACGGGTACGCTCAGTAGATATAGGAGCTGTCAACATGCTCCCTGGTAGATTTTACCAGATTTTGTGACTACCTGGTGTTCTCGGTGTGTTCCGAAGAGGGAAAATTTACCGATCCGTACAAGTGTGGGTAATATGGGTATCAAACATCATGATTTAAGATACTGGACATGAAAATTGATATGTCGCCAGGACTACAAAATGGATATCGCGTTTGTAACAATAACATAAAATGATCAAATTAAACGAAAAGATACACCCAAAGGAAAAATATATCTCAAAATCTGCAACAGTGGATTTGCTGCAGAAAATGTCATATTTTATAACATTTTTGCAGCAAGCCCCTAGATCATTTTTGCCCGCGTATAAACATTTCAGCGATCTGCAGTTCTCACCAACACATATAACGCTGGCCCGTCCCCGAGCAACACTCCAAAGAGAAGCATATGTTGGTGCTCTTTCACTCACTTTTCATCAAGCGTCCATTGTGCGGTGGTAGCGTGTCGGATTAATAACCAAGAAGTTGGTGGTTCAATCCTCGTTCTATTAAGGGTTTTTTTTGTGTAATACAACCAAAAAGCCGTCGGTAATGTCGATAATTGTCGGTAACGGGCAAAAATGTCATACTCCTATATCGCAAAAAATGCATGAGGACAGTTTTCATGCAGATTCTGATATACTTTCATGCTGCCATGCATCACAATCATGCGACTGCCAGTTGGGTGTATAATTTAAAGAGGCTCATGCAAAGTTCTTTGTCATATTGGTCATGTGTAACATAACCACCTGCACCTTTTTTGATTGATTTCCTTTTTTGTCTCTAGAACTTGATTTGGAAAAACACTATTTTTATTTAATTTTTTTATGATATGTTATAGGAGTCATATAATGTGAACTTTTCAGAAATTTTCAAAACGGGCAAAAAATCTTCGACCGAGTTATGAATTTTTGAATCAATACTGATATTTACAAAAAATCGCAAACATTTTTCTAAGCTAAGCTAATCGAATTTGCAATCAAAATGTACTTCAGTGAAATTTTGATAAAGTGCACCGTTTTTAACTTATAGCCATTTTTAGGTAACTTTTTTGAAAATAGTCGCAGTTATTAATTTTTTTTTATTTAAATTAGTGCCCATGTTTGCCCACACCTGAAAAAAATATTTTTGAAAATCTGAGAAATTTCTCTATATTTCTACTTAGGTTGTTGATTTGTTTACAAGTGCTTTTACGTTCCGTTCAACTCCACCTCGCACAGATCACCTCAAAACGCTCTACGCGACTGCGCCGATCACCACACGATCGGCGGCGTACGATTTATAATTAGACTTTTTTCCTTTTTTTCGCGGCCCCGAACCGAATCTAGGCGACGTCGTGTCACGATCGTGATTTGAGAGTGAGCGCCCCGCGAAAAATTTCAGTCTCGAGTAGACCACTTTTCCGATCGGCGCGCGCTTTTTCTTCACTGTTTTTTTTTCGGTTCTGCTGGCTGGCACGCACACTTTTTGTTCTTTTCTTTTCTATGACTTTTATCGACTGGCTAGTGCTAATCGCGATCGTTTACTTCCTGTTCAAGGTCCTCGTCGATTGGGCAACGTCCTCGGGAGCGGCAGCCGCGGCGGTCAACAATCAGCAGCAGCAGAATCTACACCAACAGCCGGGACCATCGGGCGTGGGTGGTGGAGGATCAAGCCATCAGCAGAACTTTCTACTCAAGCCGAGGAATAATCGAACGCCGGGCGAGGGAACCTGTTACGAAATCGGTGAGTCATGAGTCGCGATTTCTGGACCGTTCTGGGTTTCCGGAATCGGAAGAACATGCCGAAACTATTCGGAAGGAGAAGAATCCCACGCGCAACCAAAATGAGTAAAAGTGCATAATTTTAGAATCTATTTGTGGGAATATCGCGCGCGTACAACGCACGCCTTTTTGCGCCAAAAGTATGTGAAGGAATTTTAATTCAAGAACATTAGTGTGTATTTTGAAGAAAGAAGATGCCCTCGTCTGTTTTGCAATGTTGCTAAGCGTAATGATACAAGCGCGTTAAGCGTGTTGTGGCAGCGAGGGAGAAGACGCGTCGACAACGGCTTGACCTTGGACCGACGAGTGGAAGAAAATAGAAATTTCGGTTATCGAACGGCGGTGGCGGCGGCCTTTGAGAAACGTGAAATAAAGTCGGTGACGTTTGAACTGGGTATTACGAATCGGTGAAAGGTCGATATCTTGTGTGAGTAATGGCTCTGCGAAAAAGGATTAGTTGCCTTGCTGTTATTGTTTTGTGCAAACAAAGTACAAAAAATCTTAGTCTTTCGTGGGGATTTCACAACAAATTTTTCGATTTATCGGTCCCAACATCCTCCCACACACAGACTCTCCCGGGGACAAAATAACGTTACCGGTGATGATCTAAACGAGCTTTCTGAGACATAACAGTTTCAAGCGGTCAGTGAGCTGATGATGAAGTACATCTATACAACGGATCAGCTACCTTCTGCAAAATTACTGCCGTTTTAGCTTACTATATCTATCCCTTTCCTTAGCAAATTCCAAAGTCAATTTTGTTACGTGATATTTGAACGACCCTCTATGGAATTTAGAAGGCCTACTAATGCTGGTTGTCTTAATTTTGAAATTCACTTCCAGAATAGTTTTTTCGGTAGAGCTTTGGATAGACCAGTATTTAAAAGATCTGATCCGGTTATAATGCAAAAATTGTAACCGTTCAGTTACAAGATCCCTAGTATTTTTAATATGTTAATTTATTTATTTATTATTTAATGTTCTTTGTGGTAAATGTTCAATGTTTTGGGTTACGAGCTATAGGAAACACCAATATTGTATAGCGTAGTCCCCCGTCAACAAACACAACAGAATATTGTCTCTTAAGAAAGGGCTCAGTGGGTGCAAGGGGGGTATCCAGTGGGTGCAACTTAAGAGCAAGCTTCTACGATGTTGGCGGTATTGGGGGATGACGGTTGAAGAGACCGATGACGGATCCTTCGAGGCAGGTATGATCGCCGTGAATCGGCCATTTCAATCCCGGTGTTCGTGCGAGAAAGTTGAGTGCTTAAGTGAAAGTTTCTAAAGTGAGCCAGCAGAAGACGGAAGAAGGATTCCCGCATCACCCTGCTGTTCGTTCAGGTAAATCCTGCGTCCCTGAATCGCCCGACCTGGCATTCATTGCTCACGATTTGTCCCCCAGGACCTTTTGATTTCGTCCACAAAGCGTACGCGCCTCACACTCGCACGGGTCGGTCCATGTACAGTAAGTGCGGAGGAGCCAGTACATGCACCTAATCGTAAAAGGACCTCTCGCTCTGGATCTACGGATCCATAACCCGTAAAGGAGCGTTTCTCTCGGGCTGAAGCCCTAATTATCAAGGAGACCCTTCTCGGAACGACCGTTACGGTGATCCCGTGGTCCGCCCGATCGAGTCAACGAAGGAAGACACCGTAAACCTCGACACCAGCCTACGCCATTGCTGGTCAGTACGCGCCATCCGTCCGCCATCGCTCAAGCCAGCCCGCGGTTTTCCACGGCCGCCATTGCCACCCAAGAGCACTGGTCGATGTTCCGTGCGCGGCGCTGAAGCGAGCGTGGCCATCCGAGTGGTGCTAGCCCACCAAGAACCCGAGCCAACCGAAGCCGAAGCAGAAGTAGGAGAAGAAGCAGTGCATCAACGGTACGTACCGCAGCAGTTCCCGAACCCCAGCAACCCCCACAATAGCCCAAATATCCCCCCACATCACACACACAGTAGTTTCCATAGTTTTTAATAAATTTAGTCTTAATTCCGTATTTTTCTTTAGTTGTCTTTAATAAAACCCATCCCTTGATATTTCCCACAAAATTGCTTCATTTATTTAATCCGCGTAATCCTCCGACACATTTGGTAAGCCGACTCTGTTTTCCGTTCCTAGGGGAAGAGTTAGTGCCAAGAGCTTGCCGACATCACAACCTTTTCCTTTACTACTTTGTAAATAAGTATCAAAATGTTATTAACTTATCCTGCATCGTGGAATTATGAAAATTGAATTTGTAAAATTATGCTTATAATTCCTTAGAATATCTATAAATTTATTGAAACTTTTCATATGTCAGCGATTAAAAAAATCACCAAAATCAATTTTTCAACCAATTTTTGATCTTTAAAAGCATTGGTTAGAAGCACTCTTAAAATTTTAGAAAATTTATGGGTTGGAAGTTTTACTTGTTTTATATGACTTTGCCAATGTTTTCAAAAATGTATTTTTTTTAGGTGTCAACGTTGGCTGTTTTTTTACTTACATTTCCTATATTTTAGGTAAAAAGAAGTATGCAGTAATTTTTCTAGCCTCTACGCATTTATTTGCAATTTAAATGATAATGGTGCCATTTTATAGCAGAAAATGTGAAAAACAAGCAAAAAATTGACAAAGTGGTCATAAAAACATGAAAAAATTAGATAAATGCAAATTTAAATACTTAAAAATGAAACAAGAAAAACATAAAACAAGAGAAGTAAAGTTTTTCGTAAAACAAAAGTTGCTCAAAATGACCTCCTAAACACGGGAAAATAAAAAACATCGAAAAAAATTGGGCAGTAGAGGGTTAATTTTGAACAATTTTATCAGGGTCTCGAAAAAATGAAAAATTGGTGCTCAGGGTGATAGATAGAAAATGTTTTCATAGAACAATGAATTCTTAAAAAAAAAATACATTTTAATACATTACTTGCTATTTGTTCATCGTTATTTTCTTGGAGCTCAAAGAAAAAATAAATCATGTGTTATAAAATGGTTTAAACTTCATATTGTAAAATCCATGCCATTTACAAACAAACTTTTGCATTGGAAATTCACAATTAATTATC
Source organism: Culex quinquefasciatus (assembly GCF_015732765.1). Classification (NCBI taxonomy): domain Eukaryota; kingdom Metazoa; phylum Arthropoda; class Insecta; order Diptera; family Culicidae; genus Culex; species Culex quinquefasciatus. The sequence goes on along the minus strand of NC_051862.1, from coordinate 25,695,078 downwards.
GAACAATATCTTTGAAAAAAAAGGTTTGATGTGAAAAGTTACCGATTGTGATTGGACACTCAATACTATTTTTAACTGAATGAATGGACATGGAAAAGAAAATCTGAGTAAATACAAATTTAAAAAAATAAAATCTTCAAAAAGAGTTTTAATTTGGTATGATTTTTTAAACAGCTTCAAAAATGGCAAAACATTTTTAAGTTTAAACCAGATTGGCCATAATCTCGGAAATTTGATTGATAACCGGGATTTTTAAGCTTTATTAAAATTCAATAAACTTTTTTAAATTAATTCAACGTCTTTTTCTCCATAGAAGTATAATGATTATTCTAAAAAAGCAGTGTTGGTATTTTCGCGCTCTCGCGAGAAAAATTTCTCTCTCTCGAGTTCTCGCCGCGAGTCTCGAGCTGCCGAGAGAAACTCACCGATTGTCCGTGCTCTCCTCCGCTCGCGAACGGGCTTTCTCGCGAGCCAGAATTGCCCGTTCGCGAGAAGTTGAACGAACAAAAAACAACATAGCGATTGAAGTTACACCTTTATACGATCGCCTGGTCCGTATTCATAAGCCTGATAAACAAATTGCTAGCTTGGGACGAACGGATAGCCAGAGGCGCTCGCGAGCGCTCGTGTCGAGAGCGAGAACGCGAACGAAAATGCGAGCGCGAGCGAAAAGAGAAAAGTACTATAAGTTCTCTCCCTCGTTCGCGAGCGAGAAATGCTTTCCTTCTTCTCGCTCGAATTCCAACACTGAAAATAAGGAAAGGCAGACAGATGAAAATGAAGTGAAAAAATTGAAGACATGTGTTGAATATTTTTCTATATTGATTTTTTTGTGTGATGAGAGTCATATTTGCTCTCCATCCGCATTGACTATTTCTTATTGTTCTTGTTCTTTCGCTCTTTCTACCATCATTCTCTTTTTTGTCATTGTGAGGGGATCATCGATCCATCTGCATTTTTCTTCTTGTCTTTCTTCATAATTTTTCATTGTTTTTTCTCACTTACTACCAGTCTGTGTGAGGGGATACTGATGTCGATTTGCTCTCCATCCGCATTGACCTTTTCTTATCTATGACTTTTCGGTATGTTATTAGTAGTTAGAATCAAAGCCGGGGATTGGGGAGGGAACATCAGGGCAGTGGACAGTATGCTGTAATGGCGCAGACTAGATGTGGAAAGTGGAAGACCAGAACTACATCACAGGTTTTTTTTTTTAGTTGGGACCCGAATTCAAGGAAAAACATTAGGGCTATTTATTTAACCGCCATCCCAACCTCCAACAAATCGAATTTTCATTGAAAGCATTTTTGAAGTTGATAATTCGTAAATTTAACGAGAATCGATCGAAAGACGGCAAAAATTTACAAATAGCGTTTAGGGACTGTTTCGAACTTACGAACTTAGAATTGAACTTACTTTAGGTAAAAGGAAAAAGACAAAAGTGTCCCTAAATGGAACAATAAGAAATTAATTATTAAATTATTAGTTTTAAAAATATGGATATAAGTATAATACCCTGGGCTTTGTCATAATGAGTGTCATAGGTTTGATGCTTGTTTGGCAAAGAGTATGATTTGATTCGATGTGGAATTAAAATCGAAGTGTTCAGTACCACTTCATGCTGCGAGAACCCACTTTGGCGCAGTCTCAGGGCTTAATCGATGGCCGGTAAGCTGTCATCGAGACAAGGAGGTTCTCCGATAGTGGAAATATCACATTTGTACAATGAACCGCTACATATGTGATTTTTCCCTATCTTAATGTGGGTGTCAGATGCGGGTTTTTATTTTTTTGTTTAGTTTTTAAATTTAGTTTTTGTAGAATTTAGGATTTTTACTATAAATATCAACTTGTTATACTTTGCCTTTAGTTATTTAGGGACAAAATTAGTAACAGTGAATTTAGTAATTCTATCAGAATCGGTGATTTTCATTCAAGTAGCATAAAAACCATTATGATTTGTCAAAATTTTCGTAGAGTCTCGATCAATCAATAGTGAAATGATATCGGACTAAGTTCGTTGATCTGTTGAACTAACGGTTGTCGGATTATGATTGTATCGACCATTGTTGCGAATCGAGGATCTACTGGAATTATGACGATCAAATGGTCGTCTCTTTTTCAATTCACGACTTGTAAAATGTGAACTGTTATTAATTTTTATTTGTTTTGTGAAGCCAGACAGGTTTTACAAAAAAACGTTTTTGCTATTAATTAAAATGTCGGGGATTTGAGATAAGCGTAGCTTTCGGATATGTTACTTTAAATCTTGTATTCAATTCAAGTTAGGTAGTTATCCGCAAATAAAAATTTGGACTTATATGAATAATTGAACATTTTGGACTTATGAATAACACAGAACTGTGCATTTATTCTAGAGTCAGATCCATACAGCGTCATTGTTTATTTGGTCGAAGTGTACTAATTCATTGGCAGATCTGATTCTAGTTGTAATGTACGACAAGACTACTGACGGACGTGACAGGACGAGGGCCCAGTTTAGAGGTTTCGACATCAACGATGTGCGGCTGGATCACCCTCCCAAAAAAAAAAAAATAAATAAATAAATAAATAAATAAAAAATAAATATGGATATAAGTATAATACTTACCCCAAATTTTTTATCTTTCAGACAACCTAACCCTCCAGGACAACAGCCGCTACATCCCGGCGGTACGTCCGATCGTGCGTCGAAACCTGCTCAGTGAAAGTGGCAGCGGTGCCGAGTCCGGTGAACTGCACAACACTGCCGTCGGCGTGGTCATCCCGACCACTCCAAACTCTGCGCTTCAGAGCTTCCGGTTGAACGACACCAGCGGCGGTCCCTCGACTAGCAGTGGTGCCGGAACTTCTAACATTAACAACAACTTGCTGAACAATAGTGCTGCGCGAAACGTGCTGAATCCGTTCCACCAACTTCAACAGCAACAGTCGCAGCAGCAGCAGCAGCAATCTTCGCAACTGCGAGCCTCTCCACTGAGTTCACGCGTTCCGGACGGTGCCTCGCAGAACCAGCTGAACTTGAACAAGAACTCGAACCAGCAGCAGCAGCAGATCCACCACCATCATCACCACGGTGGAGCCGTTGGCGGTGCCAAAGCCAACAACTTTGAGGACAAGCTGAGCCAAATTCAGGAGTACATCAAGCTGACCACCAATTTGATCTCGTCGGTGCAGATTGACAACGTGAGTATTCGATTCTTCGCACACACGCAAAAAAGGACACACCCCAGAACCTCTCTCTTTCGCAGAGCACTGGGAACACTAGTGGGACACAGAAACGGAACAACACCGACGACCTAGACCGCAACAATAGTTATAGTAGAAGTTCCGCTGGTTCTGGGCCCGAAGTTGGTGTTGGTTGTAGCATGGGTGACGAGAGTTGCTATTTTGTGCCGATCAATTCCACTAGCTTAGAGAGTGTGCGCGCCAGCGATTCGGAGGTGCGTTTTTCTGCTGTACCAGTCTCGGATTGTGTGATGTGGCTAACTAACTAATCTGTGCCTTGTGGCGTTGCGTGGAATGTGTTCTGCTAGTATGGCTTACTAACCCAAATGTGGCTTTTCAAGTATTGGTAACGAGCAAAATTTCAACTCTCTTGTCACGGTTTTGATGACCCAACTGATGGGGAACTCAGAATAACACAGCTTTCTTTACTAAATCCAACAAACCTAAAACAAAACTAAAGTATTCTACTTATTACCAATTAAGTTTTACATTTTTCAAATTTAAATTATGCACCACGATTAGCAACAAGCTTGAGATTTATTTCTAGATTTGCAAGCTACTTAAAAAAAAATAGTTCAAAAAATTGAACAAATATTTCTTGATGGATGAAAATTCACCATAATTTTTATTTAACTTTTTTAATGGTTTTTTTTCGATTTGGCTGGCATATCTATTAATCAATCTTGAACCTATTGCTAATGGCGTTCTTGAGAAAAAAAAATGTTTACAAATCATTACCTTAAAAAAGTACTATTTGCTTTCAAAAAAAAATTCAATATGTTTTGTCCAAATTTTGAATATTAAAAAAGCATTAAAAAATAATATCTCCCAAACAAGATTTTGCACCATCACGCAAAATGGCTCAGAAGTTGTATTTTCGTCCCTAAACATGACAACGTTTTAAGATACATATTTTGGGAATCCAACCGGTTATTAATCATAAGTAGGTAAATAAAAAAAGATTTTTTTCCGAATTACGAAGATTCATTTATTATCAAATCCAAAGCCAAATCCTATGCCTTTCTTTAGTAAGAAAAGCAAAAAGTAAGATTTTCTATAATCTGAACGGCACATCCGATCGAGATCAAATTTGTTTCAGAAGCTCGGTCATGGTCTGGGCTATGATATAGAAAAAAAAATTCAGAGAAAATGGCAAAGGAATAATTTTGGGGACTGCCACAAAATTGGCTTTTACCTTTTTCCCTCATTATTTATTATTTCACATATAAAAGCTGAAATTTTGAACCCAACTTTTAACAAGGATGAAAATTCGGCCGGAGGTAGAACTCAACAAATGAAATTTTTCGGAAAAACACATGATTCGAATGTATCATTTTTTGTCTCATTATTATTAATTTTGGCTGCTGTCCATACAAAAATGGTACGTAAATATTCAAACAGCTGTAACTTTTGAGTGAATTTTCTGATCAATTTAGTGTCTTCGGCAAAGTTGTAGGTATTGTTGAGGACTATTGAGAAAAAATGTAGGTACACGGAAATAAAATTGTCGATGTTTTAATCAACTTATTTTTCACAAAAACTCTATTTCCCAAAATACGTATTTTTTGATTTTCGAGATTTTTTATATGTTTCAGGGGATGAAAACCCGCAACTTTTGGGCCATAGAGAAGTATGGTAAAAAAATCTGCCGCCGACTTATGAATTTTTGAAAATAATATTTTTTGGAAAAAATCGAAATTTCACACAAAAAAAACATTACCTTATTTTTTATTGTATAATTGAATTTGTGATCGAAATGTACTTAACAGTTTTTTTTTTTTTTGCAGGCCAAGGATTGATACCTAAGAGCATGCAATGGCACTGACCTTGTTGCGTGCTCTTCGGTTGACGTCCACGTAAGGAACATCCTGGAAGGAGCGTAACTAACTACATCCGTAGTTCTGTTAGATCATCCGAATTATCTTGATCAGAACAGTATAGCTCTGGTTCCTTGCGAGTGTCCTATTTTCTTACCTCCACGTTGGCTTGGTTTTCATGATGACCTAGCTGGTGGCCTGTGAAACGGATCGTAAACCTTTGACCACCGCGGGTCAGAGTCGAGACGGCTAAAAGAAAGGGCGCAACAATGTGGGAAAGGAAGTAATTTGTGATTGTAGACGGTATTGTTTTGATTCGCAGTATGTTGAGTCAACTGCTGTGGATGTACCTGAAACATCGCACAACGGGGTTTCTTTTCTCTTCATTCTCAGCTACCACCTATCTCCTATTTTTATTTTGCTCTTCTGATTCCCAATTCTTCACTGATTCTTTTATTTAATATCCAACATTTGATTTTAATTTTACTAACTTTTGATTCTCTTATCTCTCAAAGATTTTCCACTCTTTTCTATCAATTGATACTGCTGTAACAAACTTTGCTCTGTTTTTTTTTTCCTTAAAAATATACTTTTCCTTAATGTACTAGTAATATCAAGTCTATTTATCATTCGCCTAATCTTTTTTGATTTTATTGCGAATTTATTTATTTGAATAATTGCAGGCCAAGTGCGAATGATGCTGATGATACCTCTTCAGTTGACGCTCAGGCGAGGAACATCCTGGAAGGAGCGTCACTGACTACGTCCGTAGTCCTGTTAGATCATACTTGATCAAGACAGTATAGCTCTGGTTCCTTGCAAGTGTCCTATTTTCTTACCTCCACGTTGGCTTGGTTGTCATGATGACCTAGCTGGTGGCCTGTGGAAACGGATCGTAAACCTTTGACCACCGTGGGTCAAAGTCGAGACGGCTAAAAGAAAGGGCGCGACAATGTGGGAAAGGGAAGTCATTTGTGATTGTAGACGGTATTGTTTTGATTCGCAGTATGTTGAGTCAACTGCTGTGGATGTACCTGAAACATCGCACAACGGGGTTTCTCTTCTTTCCATTTCATCTACCACCTATCTTCTGTTTATTTTGTTTCACTGATTTTCTAACGCGGCTCTGTTTACTATCCTCCATTTGATTTCGATTTTACTCATTTGATTCTCTTATTTCTCAACGCTTTTTCACTCTATTTTACCAATTGATGCTGCTGTAACATACCTTCTGCTTTCCCTGCTTTCCCCCTTCCCAATCAATCAATCAATCAATCCTTAATTTGGCAGTCAATTTTGTTTATCATGTGCCTTTTCTTTATTTGTCTATTTGAATAATTCAATATTCATTTTGGGCCAATATTCAAATTTGGGCCTATAAATTGCCCTCAATACAATCTAAGCTTGTTTTTTTACCTCTATTTATTAATTATTGTTAATTTCTTTATCTTCTTCATAAATTACTATCTTTCTTTTACTATTGATTCTTCAGATAGTATATTTCTTTCACTGTCCATTGTTTTCAATCTTTACCCTTTTCTTCAAACAAATGAGGTTCGAGCCCTTACTCATTTTTTGGAGTGATCAAAGAATTAACACAAATATTACTATTGTACTTTTGAAAAACTTTTATAAAATGCTTAGGACCAAAATTGTAACAAAACACCGCGACAAAAGAAATAGCAACATAAAAACACGACTCAACACTAGGAAAGATTTCAGGAGAAAACAAAACACAGTAAAATAACCATTAGTTTTTGAATTCAAACTAAAAATAAAACAGTTTTTGCTTTAATGAAAGTTGTTAGGCACACTTTAAATGGTTAGGCGCTTATACTTACATCAAACCCTACGTAATGTACCACCCCCGGCCGAGTTAAAATGCGTAACCGGAAAAGAAGGTGTGCATGCCTGGCACGAACACTCAAAGCGTGTTCTAGCGTGCTGCTCGTACTGACTCAGAGCAAGGGTGAGATGTAGGTGTAAGGGCAGTGCGTGTTCGTCGGGAACCTAGTGCATAAGATCGGTCAAGGCCCGTTCTTACACTGAAAATTGCGAATTGCGAATTGCGAATTTATTTATTTGAATAATTCTTTATCTGTCCTATAAATTATCATTACTATAATCTAAGCTTGTTTTGTATCTCTTTTTATTAACTATTGTCTAATTTTACATCTAATACATCTAGCTTCTCATTTTTATTCTTCAAAATACGCTCATCATTCTCTTACTATTGATACTTGATTTTTATAAAATAAATTATCTTTTACTGTCAATTGTTTTCAATCTTCACCCTTTTTTCAAACAAGTGAGGTTTGAGCCCTTACTCAATTTATGGAATGGTTAAAGGATTAACACAAATATTACTATTGTATTTTTGGTAAACTTTTATAACATGCTTAGGACCAAAAATTGTAACAAAACACCGCGACAAAAGAAATAGCAACAGATAAACTCAACACTAGGAAAGTTTTCAGGAGAAAACAATACACAGTAAATAACCATTAGTTTTGAATTCAAACTAAAAATAAAACAGTTTTTGCTTTAATGAAAGTTGTTAGGCACACTTTAAATGGTTAGGCGCTTATACTTACATCAAACCCTACGTAATGTACCACCCCCGGCCGAGTTAAAATGCGTAACCGGAAAAGAAGGTGTGCCTGTGCATGCCTGGCACGAACACTCAAAGCGTGTTCTAGCGTGCTGCTCGTACTGACTCAGAGCAAGGGTGAGATGTAGGTGTAAGGGCAGTGCGTGTTCGTCGGGAACCTAGTGCATAAGATCGGTCAAGGCCCGTTCTTACACTGAAAATTGCGAATTGCGAATTGCGAAATGTACTTTACAGTTTTTTTTTTGAAAAGGCCTCCATTTTCAAGCCACCGAAAGTATGAATTTAGCGAAATATTTGCAGTTTTCCGATTTTCAAAAATAGCGACCATGAGTGACCATTTCTGAAAATATTTTCTTTGAAAAATTCAGAAAATTTACTATCAAATTGTCCAAGAGACATTGAAGATTGGACCTCTGGTTGCTGAGACAGCGGCTTAAAGAAAAAGAAACAGGAAAACTGATTGTGGTTTAGTAGACGAAATACGTATCTGTCAAGATATTAAAAATATATAGCGGAATTAAAAGGAACAACTCGTCTCTTTGTATTCATAGGAAAATTGAAGTTTTCTAAGTCTCACCCAAATAACCCACAATTTTCTAATGTCGATATCTCAGCAACTAATGGTCCGATTTTCAATGTTAAAATATGAAACATTCGTGAAATTTTCCGATCTCTTTGAAAATAATATTTGTAAAAAAATTAATCAAGACTAGAGGGCGTAATATTGAATGTTTGGCCCTTTTAAAATGTTAGGCTTGATTCAAAATTTTAACATCTCAAAAATAATAAAATACGTAATTTGTTAAATTGATTTTTCGTGAAAAAAAAAAGATTTTTTTGATAGTCCTCAACAATACCTACAACTTTGCCAAAGATACCAAATTGATCAGAAAAATCACACAAAAGTTACAGCTGTTTGAATATTTACGAACCATTTTTGTATGGACAGAAGCCAAAATTGTATGGAGTGAACCAATGACACAAAATAGTTGATTTTATTTTTTCAACAATTTTTGATTTTTCAAATCAGTAGAAGTCATGAACAAGTTTGGTCATCAAAAACATTGAATATTGAACGTTTGCTCCAGTACAGCCCCTGATAGAAAAACAGGAAAAATGTGTTTTTTTGAGTGTTGATTAAAAATCTTCCAATATTCAGAAGACGGTTGCCAAACCGATCAGACTCGATTGCCCCAAGCCTGGGTCATCGTACTATTTTATTGTTTTACATAACCAAGTGCAATTTCTCAATATTTCATCATCGCCATTTTGACCGCCATCTTGGATTTAATGTTTTCTGATAAAGTGATCAGGGCAATTTTGGAATTATATTTTAGCTCAACTACGAAAAACAACGAAAAAAAAAAGATTTAAAACGATTCTTCGACATTTGCCAAAATGGTTTGCTAACAAGTTTATCTGGAATATATTATTCAGATAAAAGTCAAAAGACAAAGAGGTTTCAAATAAATAGAAATAATTTGGCCAACATTTTCAGCCTGGTGAATCCAGTTACCTCAGGAAGATGGTTGCCATAGTTTGGCGCCTGCATAGCTCTATGTCACACAAGCGTTAAACGGAACAGGCCTACTAAGGAAAGTTTACCGCAGCGATGTTTCGTTGTACATGGTTTGAGGAAGTGTAAAGATTCATCACCATACAGTTCGTGTTTTGTTGATATATTTTTCTACATCACTACTAACACATCGAAAACATATTTTAGTTGTTTCAATAGTATTTTTATAGTTCCAAACGCTAATCCAAACTTGCTTTCTCCTATCTCTTCCCCCCCTACACAGTTAAACGGCCCCCGTCCCCAGTCGGTGCAGAGCATCCAGAGCACCACCACGCACTCGGCCACGCCCGTCCAGACGCCCTCGTACGACGACCTGCGCTACCGCATGGAAAACCAAAACAAAAACATGCAAGCCCTGAAGGAACAGCAGGCGCACCTGCTACGTCTCCAGCAAGCGGCGCGCCAACAGCTCGCGGACATGGAGGCAATGCGGGCGCAGACCGCGCAACCTGTGCAGTTGGAGAACTTTGAGTCGGTCGAGCAGGTCCAGGAGGGCATCGGGGGGATTATGGAGCGGATGCGAGTGTTGAGTACGTTCATTCAGAACCAGCAGGAACTGGGGAATATGTTGGGGGGTGGGGCGGACAATGACGACGTGCTGAGCGAGCAGGTTGCGCTGCAGCAAAAGTTTGCCGAGTTGCGGGACAAGAAGGCGCAGATGCACAGCCTGGTGTCGGAGCTGCAGAACTTGAACGTTGAGGCGAGCAGACAGTTTGATGGGCAGGCGGCAGGGGTTGAGCGGAACGTGCCGATTGAATTGACCAATGCGCCGGCGACGGCGGCGGATATGCGGAAGGCCACGAAGACGTTTATCAATCAGAGTCAGAATGTGAATCAGGGGGAGGTTATGAATGGTGGTAGTCGGGGAGGTTCGATGACGCCGAAGGTGGAGAACGTGGTTGATGGTGGGAGTGAGGAGGGTTTGGATGAGGAAGAAGCGGAGGCGATCGCGGGGACGGCGGACATGCTGAACGATAAGATCAACGAGATAAATGCGATGAAGTCGCAGCTGCGGAGATTGAAGGAGATGATGGACACGGTGAAGTTAATGGAGATGAAGACGGGTGGGTCGATTGACGAGGACGAGGAGGACGCGCCGGAGGAGAACGACGAGAATCCGGAGGATGAGGAGGAATCGGTGGAGAATTCGCGCTCGCCGAGCGTCGCTAGTCAGATCAGTGATCAGCAACAGGGTGCGGGAGGTGGTGCTTCAGCGGTTGACGAGAGTCGGAGGGAGCAGCTGAACCAGCGAGTTGAGGCGTTGCACGCCATGACGCGGGATTTGAGGAGCAGGCCAAGTCGATTGCGGCGGAGAGAGATGCGTTGAAGAATGCGAGGTCGGAGCTGCAGAAGAGACGGAACAATGTGGCGGAGTTGCAGAACCAGGCGGATTCGCAGGCCGCGGAAAAGCTCACCAATCATGTGGCTTCGTATGTGACTTCGTCGGCGGGAGCGACGAGTTCGAAAGAGATGGCGCTGAAGGCCGAGTTGGAACAGAAGAAGCGCGAGTTGGAGCAGATTGCCAAGATGACGCAGAGCATGAAAAAGAACACGGAGTTGTCCAGGAGGAATACGGAGGTGACGACGGCGCAGCCGAAGGTTTCTTCCGTGTCTTCAGCGGATTCGCTGCGTTCGCAGAGTCATCCTCCGGTAATTCCACCGCCGCCATCGGCTTCAGCTGTGAACAACACGAGCGCAAGTAACGCTACAAATCTCTCGAAGCATTCGGCCGATTCCGGAGTTACGGATATCTTTGCCAATGCACATCTTGAGTCTGGAAGCTATCAGTCGAGTAGCACGCGGAGTTTGAACATGGTTCCACCAATGCCGGACATTTGCAACCGGGCTGATCGATACCATCATCGCAAGTCCGAGGACGTTGGCACGTCAACAGGACGTAACGAGCGGACTTCACCGTGGCCGTCCCATTTGTTCGCTGGAGCAGGTCCGTCCAGCTCGAACACCGGTCCACAGAGTCCGCACTTTCACCCCTCGTTCGGCGTAGGTTCGGACATTCACTCGTCCTACCCGGCCTACTCCGGCTATCCAACCTACGCGAACCTCCTCCCACCTCACACGCCCAACTCGGCGCCAGCTCCCCACCCGATCCGCTCATGTTCCAGCACTTTATGCAGACCCAGCAAATGCTGATGAACTCCATCACCCAGTGCAACCAACTGCTCTGGATCCAGCAGCGCGAGATCAACAACCTCAACAACGCCGTCCTCCTTCTCCAGGAACGCATCCTCAACAGCGGCCACGGCGGCATCCTCACCGAGTCCCACGTCCCCCGTCCAACGGCCACATCCGCGCCGAATCAACACCCCCAACAACTCCCTCTCCTCCAACCCCTCCGCCATCTACAGCCGGGCCCGCCCGAGCAACCCTCGATGCAGGTCCACCAAGGGCCAACCTCCCTACCACAACCTCCCCCAACCTCCCCTACTCCACCCCCTCAAACAACCCCTCCCAGCAATTCTTCACCCCAACCACGACCGCGACCTCCCAATTCTCCGTCAACGCGCAAATCCAGCGCAACAACAGCAACATCACCCGCAACTACCGAAACCTGCGCCACGTCAACATCAACACCGCCAACAACGCCATCTACGAGCAGCAGCAGCAGCAGCAACCCAACTCCTCTACGACCATCACAACTTTATGACCCAAAACGGAACGGCGAGCTCAGCCAACGAGGAACAGCAGACGTACAACAATGGTGGTCCCGTTGGTGGGGGGAACCTCGGCCCGTCCAACATGATCAACAACTTGGCGAATGGGCCGCCAACGGCGGCGCCGGCTTGTATGAACAACTTGAACAATAGCAACGCCAACAGCAGTAACGTGCAGCAAGCGTTGAACAACCAGGTGCTGCCGGGCGTGCGGGCCAACAATTACTGGGATAACTTTAGGAGGTGAGTTGGGGTTTTGGACAGGTCCGGTTGGAAGCTCGAATTAATTTCCGTTCTCTTTCTTTCATTTTTTCTTTTTTATGTTTTTGTTTCGTTTCTTCTCCGGTAGATGGTAGAGACTTGCTAGTCGGTAATCGTTAGGGTTTGCCTCCATTTTAGATTAGTAACTTATTTTATTCTTGTAAGCTTAAGCAATAGAGAACCACATTCAAAATAGTTTTGGGTAGGCGCGATCAATGCATTTGTCCTTTATTGTTACCTTTTTTTCTTGTTATGTTTTGAGATAAAGTTACTCGTAAAGTTGATGATTCCTCGTGGTGAAAACCATACGTTCGTACCTAAACAGTTTGGTTTAGCTTGTTTTGGCTGGCTCATCTTGTTTTGAGTTTACCAGTGGTAAGTGTGTGTATTTGATGTTTGTGTGAGTTTTTGCTTGTAAATACAAAACCTTGTGTGAGTGTTGAAATTGAGATTAA